>NW_020940358.1:10988475-11018470 GCF_900497805.2 Vombatus ursinus
ATAGATAGATAGATAGATAGATAGATAGATAGATAGATAGATAGATAGATAGATGGATGGATAGATAGAGGGCACAGGGTGAGTTGAAGATGAAGGGGTCATATCTGGAGAATAAAATTAAGGGGTGAGAGAGGATTATACTAGGAGAAGGAGAAAGGGAGAGGTAGAATGGGGTAAATTATGCCACAAAAAAAAAAAACAGAAAAGAAAAGGCTCTTATAGTGGAAGGGAAATTAAGGAAGGTGAGAGTGAATGAGTGAATCTTATTCTCATAGGATTTGACTTAAGGAGGGAATAACATATTCACTCAATTGTGTATGGAAATCTGTCTTACCCTACAGGAAAATAGGGGGAAAGGAGACAAGAGAGTAGGGGGATGATAGAGAGGAGGGCAGATTAGGAAAGGGGGTAATCAGAAGCAAATACTTCTGAGGAGGGACTGTGTCAAAAGAAAGGATAGAATAAATGGGGGAGGGCAGGATAGAATTAAGGGAAATAGAGTTAGTTTTTCACAGCATGTCTACTATGGAAGTGTTTTGCATAACTGCACATATATTACCTATATTGAGTTACTTGCCTTTTCAATGACAGTGGGTGGGGAGGGAGGAAGGTAGAAAATTTGGAACCCAAAGTTTTAAAAACACATGTTTAAAAAAAATGTTTTCACATGCAACTGGGAAATAAGAAATACAGGAAATGGGGTACAGAAATCTATCCTGCCCTATAGGAAAATAGAACGGGAAGAGGATAAGAGAAGGGGGGAGAGATAGAAGGGAAGGCAGACTAAGGGAAGGGGTATTCAGAATGCATGCCATCTTGGGGTGGGGGGAGGGGCAAGATGGGGATGAGAATTTGGAACTCAAAATCTTGTGGAAGTAAATGTTGAAAACAAAAATTAAAAAAAATTAAAAAAAGGAAAAACAAAAAGAATACAAGTGACTATAAATTTGGATCTTTTGAACTCTAAGGAAATGAATTTGAATTGCTATCTTAAATGTATAGTCTACATGTTCTATTATTCCAGTGGAATTTAGAGGGCAGAGACTGTCTTAGTTTTGTACTTTTATCTCTGGAATCTAAGTGGTGCTTTGTACATAGAAAGCTCATAATAAATAAGGAATGAGCTGACTCAAAAAACTTGTGAGTTCCCCCTCACTAATGTAAGGGGAAAAGTTCTAAAAATTACACCTGTACCAAAGTAGAGTGGACTGCCTTGGGGGACAGTGGATTCTCTCTTACTAGAGAGTTTCAAACAATGTTGGTTTGCCCTTCCACACACACTTCCCAACTTATCAGTACTCTTCTTAAAATATACCACCTATAAGTGGACATAATATTACATATATAGTCTATTATGAGTAGAGTATACCTGTACTTTTGTCTCTTTAAGCCCAGAATTTGTTCTTCTTTATAAAACCCAAGAACACATTAGCTTTTTGTTTATTATATCACAGTTAGCTCATACTGAGCTAGGTGGTGCAATGGATAGCATTGTCCCTGGAGTCAGGAAGAACTGAGTTCCAATCTGGACTTAGATCCTTCCTAGTTTTATGAGTTTGGCAAGCCACTTAAACTCTATCTACCTCAGTTTCCTAATTTATAAAATAAGAACAGTAAGTCCCAGGGTTGTTGTGAGGATAAAATATGATAATATTTATAAAGCATTTTTCAAATGTTAAAATTTAAATGCTTATTATTAATATAGCTCCCAAAATTTCCAGAATTTTTCAGAAAAAATGCTAGCCATGCCTTATATTGTGAAGTTGATTTCTTAACTCTATCATAAGACTAATTAATGATTGCCCCTATTAAATTTCATTGTATTTGATTTGATTCAATATTTTAATTCATAAGGGTCTTATAGCAATTCAATCACCTGGTTTGTTGGCTATCCCTTTAAGGTTCATATAATCTTCAAAACTGATAAGCATTCAATTTATGTCTTTATACAAATCATTTATAAAAATCTTAAACAATTTAGGACCAAGCACAGACTCACATGTCACTCCACTAAAGACCTCTTCCAAGTTGACATCAAATCATTAATCTATTAAACTACATCTTTGCTCCAATTTGAATTTGTTTAAATGTACTGTCGTCTAACCCATATCTCTCCAATTTGTTCTATAAAACCAGCACAGCAAACTTTATCAAATACTTTAATAAAAACCAGATAATCAATATTTATATCTTTAACAAAAACTCACACCCGGCTACATATGACTCTCCTCACAAATGGAGATTGATTACTCAGTGCTTCACACCTGTATGTGTTGTGTGTGTAGCAGTGAGTGTGGTGAGAGAATAAAAGAGAGATCTTGTTATTCTGGCTTCCAACTTGAAGAGACAATATATGTAGTTCCAGATTCTCTTCATAATGAATTCCCTGGAGGGAAATAAAGGTCCTGTAAAGAATCTGACATGTAGAGGAACTGGCATTCCAATCATGTCCCTATCCCCAGACTATAGAGACTTTGAGGAATTTACCTTGAGTGAAATCTCTCTTGATATCATTTGGTATATTATTCTGTACAATTTTGATTTCTCTTTGCTATTGACTTGGTTAAATGGGTCTGTTATTCACTATGTGCACCCTCTACATAACTAGCATTTGGTGGTAAGGGAGCTAAGCCTTGGAAATATAGTTTAGGCCCCTCTTTTCCAGATAAAGGATAGTGACCAGGAGCTCAGCTTGAACCTAAAAATTGTTTCACCTAAACTAATAACAGTTGTCATTGTTGTTCAGTCATTTTCAGTTGTGTCTAACTCTTCGTTACCTCATTTGGGGTTTTCATGGTAGAGATACTGGAGTGGTTTGCCATTTTCTTCTCCAGCTCATTTCACAGATGAGAAAATTGAGGCAAACAGTGTTAAATGGTTTGCCCAAGGTCACACAGCTAGTAATTATCTGAGGACAAATTTGAACTCAGGTCTTCCTGACTTCAAGCCCAGAGCTTTATGCACTGTGCCACCTTGCTTCCCTAACAATACTTAGGAAAGTGATGTACTCCCAACCTTGTATTTCTTTTCTGAAGAGAACAGAGCAGCCAATCATCTGCCCTATCCCTTCCTTCCCCTTGTGGTAGGAATCAAAGGCTCCCTTGGAGAAGGGTTGGCAGAAAGGACTCCAAAATTATCTTCTTGCAAGCCAAATCTATATAAATTTATTGGGGTACTCATACCTTAAGTGGGCAAAACACACAGAGACACACATCATTTCCCAACTCTTCCAGTATAGCTACCTTGTTAAAAAGAGAATAAATTTAGTCTGGCATGACCTATTCTTGCTGAAGCCATGTTATCCACTTATAATTACTGCTTCCATTTCTAGATGTTCACTGAATGTTCTTTTACTAATAAAGTTTAGAATTTACTGGAAATTGAAGTCAATATAATTTACCTATAATTTAACAATTTAATTTTATTCCCTTTTTTAAGTACTTATGAAAACATTTGCTCTTTTCCAAGGCCTATAGGACCTTTCCTCATTCTTCATGATTGTTAAGAAATTAGTAATCTGGTTCCAGAATATAGTTCACCTGGATTAGATGACTTGCATTCGTTAAGGATGGTTAGGTACTCTCTTACTATTTATTTAATTACCTTAGGTGTCAACTTCCTAATGGGCATATTTATGTTATACTTTTCCAATCCAAAGGTCATTCTCTTTAAAAAAAATTACTTTGTTGATTCTATTTTTTGTTTACATAATTATCACCTCCCAATCAGTTCTCAATAGAGACATTCTTTGCACCAAGTATAGTCAAATAAAACAGATGGTCATATCTGAATATGTATGTTTCATTCCACAAATTTAGTCTATCTCCTCTCTCTTAAGAAAAAGAAAGTATGTTTCGCCATCAAGTCCTCTGAAGTCAAGACTGGTCACTATCTTAACCAAAGTTTTTACATCATTCGGTGTCATTCCTCTGTTTAATATTGTGGTCTACAAATAAATTGTTCCCTTCATTCTGCTAATTTCACTCCATATCAATTCATACAGGTTTTTCCAAGTTTTTCTGAAGCCTTCATATTTATAATTTCTTATAGCCCAATATTTCATCACATCATTCATATACCATAATGTGTTCAGCCATTATCCAATCAATGGGTGCTCATTTTAATTCTAATTCTTTGTTACTACTAAAGGTATTGTTAGAAATATTTTTTGTATATGTGGTATCTTTCCTTCTACCTTTGACCTCCTTGGATGATATGTTTAGCAGTCATAACATTAAGCTAAGAGCCAATTTCACGATTTTTAGTATAATTCCAAATTGTTTTCCATAACAACTGTTCAAATTCATAGTACTAGCAAGATAGCACCAGTATGACAATCTTCCTGTAGTTCTTCCAATATTTGCCATTTTCATTTTTCATCTCATTTGCCAATCAGTGCAAGATAGAACCACAAAATGTGAGTTGGAGGCTTGCTTCATATGGTTGCTGAAAGTTCACATTTTCTTGTTTGAACACTATTTGTATCCTTTTACCATTTATACATTGAGAAATAGCATTTGTTCGTATGTATTTATATCAATTCCCTAAATATTTTAGACATAAGCAAAGGCTATTTATGCTGACAAAAAAAAGTAAAAATTAAATTGTTCAATCTTTCATCTGTTATTAATAATCATTCTCTTTTCCACACTGAGAATATTTCTGTCTTCTTTGATACTTGTCCTTTCCCCAATATAGTTTAAAAAGGGGGGAAAACAACTCTCCTTATTGTTAGTTTTCCTCCCAGTAGGATCATAGATACAGTGAGACTGCGGAGGTGATCCTGTAAAAACTCCCTAATTTTACAGTTTTCAAAACTGAGTTCCCAGGAAGTCACCACTTGCCCAACGCCATAAAGGTAGAAATCATGAAAGGTGAGATTTGAACTTCAGAGACAATGCCCCCTCCCTCACTGTACCATTCTTAGTTGATCCATTAGATGGTAAGCTCTTTAAGAGCAGGGACTAATTTTCCCTATTTTTTGTATCTCCAGAACTTAGCACAGAGCCTGGCACATAGTAGGTACTTAATACATATTTATTATCTGATTGATTCTGAGCTTCATAACTTTTCTTACAATGTTATGTCATGCTTCACATTAATTTCTATTCCACATCCTTACTTCCATCTTCTCTATATCTATTTTCAAATTTAATTTAAAATTATAAATTTATCCACTGGATTTCTCAATTGTGAAATATGACATCTTCTTTTCAGCACTCATTCTTCTTGACCTTGCTGAACATTCTGACACTATTAACCAGCCTTTCCTCCTACATACTCTTTTTCTTCAGCTTTTCTCACACTGCCAGCTGTGCTGGATCAACTTCCATGACCTCTTGGTGTCCTCTATAGCTTTGTTCTTTGCCCTCTTCTCCCTATATGTTCACTTTCAGTGAAATCCTCAGACCCCATTTAATTTTATTGTCATCACTACAAGGGAGAAGTCCAAATCTATATACCCAGTGAAGCCTAGTTCTGTCTCATGAACTCCAATCCCTCATTTTCTACTACCTGCTGGACATTTCTAACTGGATGTGTCATAGCATCTCAAATTTTGGATTTCTAAAGCAGAACTCATTACTTTTCCCCATTTATCCTCCAAACTGTCTTGTTTCTGTTGAGGTCACCACCATCTTTCTCATTTTCCAGGTTTGCACCTTGAGAACTAGACTCGATTCTTCCTCCTTCAAGCACCCTATATCCAGTCAATTGCCAAGTAATTTACAATTCTAATACTACATTACCTCTTCCATTTGTCACACTTTCTCTCTTCTCACAACCACTAATTTGGTCAAGGACCTCATCACATGTCACTTGGACAATAACTTCCCAATTAATCTCCTTATTGTCAGCCTCCCCCTCCCCAATTCCTCCTCCATGCAGCTGCCACATTGTTATTTCTAAAACAAACACGCTCAGTTGTTCCTTCTTGCCTCCAGGATAAAATAAAAAATTTTTAGCTTAGCATTCAAAGCTCCCCTAGTCAGACTCCTACTCACTTTTTACAATCTTATTTCATAATACTCATTCCAATTTATGTTCCCATATAGTAGCTGTTCCTTATTCACATAGCATTGATTTGGTAAAGCAAACTCCTACCTTTATAACCATGGTATGAAATCTCTTAAGAAATATTTAGGTTGAAACCTAAAAAGTTGAGGGGAGTGATAGAAATATCGCCATCTATAGAAAGTACCTAGGTGGTGTGCTGGACAGAGCAATGGATCAGGAGACAGAAATAATAATAATAATAATAATAATAATAATAGCTAATATTTATATAGCACTTACCTTGTATGAGGCAATGTGCTAAGCACATTACATTTTTTGGTATCATTTGATCATCACAACAACCTTGGGAGATAAGTGCTTTAATATTTCCATTTTATAAGTGAGGAAACTAAGATGAACAAAGATTAAGTGAGTTGGCTAATGTCACACATCTAGTAAGTATATGAGACCAGATTTGAACTTGGGTCTTCCTAAATCCAGGACAGGGACTCTAACCATTGTACTGCCCCTGAATTCCAATACAGCCTCAAATATTTACTAGCTGTATGACCTTTGGCAAGTCATAACCTCTCCCAGACTCAATTTCTTCATCTGTAAAATAGGGATGATAATATCCCTATTGTTAAGAGGATCAAATGAGGTAATACTTGTAAAACATTTTGCAAATCTTAAAATGCTAGCTTTTATTAAAATAAAATCTCAATGCCAATTCTTACTGCTTCCATGTCTTTGCAGAGGTAATCTCTCCTCATTCAGTGTCTTAGAATCCCTAGCTTCCATCAAGACTTTAAGAGGGCACTACCTCCTCTATAAAGTCTTTCCTGACTCTCTCCCTTAATTATTAGTGCTATTTCTCTCTCTCTCTTGAAATTGCCTTGTATTTTAATCTGTTAACATGTTGCATACTCCCAATAGAACATAAGATACTTTATGGCAGGAACTTGTTTGTTTTTGTCTTTGTACTTCCTGAACCTGGCCCGGTACCTTGTACACAGTAAGTATTCTACAAACGCTTGCAGAATTAAGATTTGTTTTCAGTTTATTCATTCAACACTGATTAGTGCTCCTTATGTGGTAAATCACTCTGAGCTATAAAAATGAGAAAGTCTTACCAGTAGATTAAGGTCCCTAAATGAAGGAGCTCTAAGACAAGTACAAAGAAAGAAAAGAGTGATTGGTTCTCATACTTAGAACTCTGCTCTCTACCCCCATCCCGATTTGATTCTTCTTCTTCTTGTTATTGTTTTACTTGCTAGGCTGAGGTAAAATGCTACCTCTTCCATGAATCCTTCCCCTTCAATAAGAATGAATGAATGAATGAATGAAAAAGCATTTATCAAGGGCTTAACTAGGTGCGCAGGAATGTACTAAGCATTGGAATTACAAAATACAAAAGAAAAGATAGTTCATGACCTCCAGGAGCTTACATTCTAATATTAAGAAAAAGTTTCATCATCCTCTGAACTTCTATAATGCTTAGTACTTTACCAGATATACCTCCAAATATCTCAATGAAAAATATTCTTCAGGGCATTATTCTTGGGAAGCCCTCTATTTATTCCAGTGATAATTACTCTAAGTATATTTCAAATTTCATTTTGTGATTGACCTTTGGAACTCCTTTACAAACCCCCAAGAAACTAAATTTCATTACTTAATAATCAGACTACGCATAACTAATTTCAGTTGTTCTCTAACAAATATAATGAGCTCTAGGCCTCCTCTTAAGTAGCTCCCCTTACTTCTGCCATTTGTTACTCCTATCATAACATTTAAATAATGTTAATATATACTTTGTCAACAAAATAGTCAAAATAAACTTCTCAATACTGAATGATCAAGAAATACCCTGAAGTCCTTCTATTAATCCTTTGAAAGGACAACATGTTCTGATATAAGACTTGCTGAGACATTCTCTTTCCTATTCTATGGCTTAGGTTAAAGCTGTGTTGTGTTTTTTTTTTTAAGAAAATTTTAACAAGTACTAATAAATGATTTTATTTCCATATATATTATAATAAAAATGTCTGAAAGCCTAGAACTGTAGTAAATTTGTAATCAGTTTTGCTTAGACTCTCTAAAGTTAATATTGGGTATCTAGAGGTTCACCGGCTTTCTTAAATTCAAGCTGGAAAATAAGGATTTTGTGACTGGGCATTGATTCCACAATTAATGCCCATGTCCATTAAAATTGATTCAAATATAACTGAAATGAATTATAATATTGAAGTTTCATCTGAAGCACTAAAATGAACACTGGTTTGGGAATCATAATCATCAGTGTTAGCTAACCAATTTTACAGATGGAGAAACTGAGGCCCAATGAGACAAAGGTAATTTCCTTTGAAAATATTTTGTTTCAGAACTAGTATTATAAATCAGGACTTCTAAAACACTTTCCCACAGTGACATTTATGAAATATTGAACATTGATAAAATGATATAGTTTTTGTAAAGTGCTTAAGAGAGGGCCTGGCATAGTAGAAGCCTAATAAAGAATTGTTCCCTTTCCTTTCTTCTTTCCCACACTGGATTCTTGAGGCAGCTAGTGGTAGAGCAGAGTGTTGGACTTGGAGCCAAGAATACCTGAGTTCAAATCTGGCCAAAGACACTTATTAGTTACGTGATCCTGGACAAGTCACTTAACCTCTGTCTGCCTCAGTTTTTTCAATGCTAAAATATGCAAGATGATAGCACACATATCCCAGGTTTTTCATGAGGATCAAATGAAACAATGCTTGTAAAGTGCTTCACACTGTTATTGAAATAAATGTTTGTTTCTTTCCTTCTTTGAACTTTAGCTGCAATTGAATTTGGGGGCTATGTACTCTAAATGCCTCTTTGGCTGTTAAAAGTTCAACCTTCTTACATGAAAGGTGACTAGGTACAAGGCAACCTTTTCAGCTGGGGTATATCAGAATTGCTGATATGTGATGGAAGAAATCCTTGGTTTCTAACTTAGAGCTAATTGAGACTTTGCTTTCCTTCCATAGCAATATGGCACAGTGGATAGAGAAGGAGCCTTGGAATTGGGAAGGCCTCGACTCAAATCACACCTCAGTCACATATTGACTATGTGGCCCAGGGCAAGTCATATTGCCTCTCATCTCTAAAACTCTAAATTACAGAGGAGTTGGTGATTTATATTTGCATGCAGTGTTTAGTTTCCTCACCTGGAGTTCCTGCTTCATCCAAAAATGATGTCATTATGACCAACAATTCTAGAAATAATGATAACTATCAAATCACTTTTCAGACATTATCTTGTTTGATACTGTGTGGTAGATAGTGAGATATTGTCATCCTCATTTTACAGATGAGGAAACTAAGGCTCATTGACATTAAGTCTCTTGCCCAGGGTCACTCATATTGCAAATGTCAGAGATAAAATATGGACAAAAGTCTTCTGGGATTCAAGTCTAGCACTCTATCAAGGCCTGCATTTCTTTGGAGATTTCTTCCTTTCCTGCTGTAAGCAAGGGAGCTAAGTTACTGGCTTGCTCAACAGACTCCAGGCTATTGAGACTATTCTAATTCTGAAAATAATTCCTACAAGAACATTAGTAATGTACAATATGTTAAATGTCTTATAGAAATAATGAAGAGCTAACAAGCTCTCTTTAAATTGCAGTATTTCTGTTTCATATTCATTGTTAATTTTTTTTTCTTATCTTTAACCTCAACATTATTAAAACTGCACCAGAAAATCTATTTTTAAAATCTTTCCTGTGACATTTCAGCAGTGGAAATGACCTTACCACTTTATAGGTACTGCAGTAATTTGGCAGACTACAACTTGTATTTTTCCTTCAGTAGATCAGCCCTCTAGAAAATGCTTGTTTTAAAAGGTTTTATAAGATGCAATAGGGTATAGTAAAAAAAAGCACTGAATTCAGAGTCAGGGGACTTGGTTTTAAATCAGGACTCCCCCCTCATTATTAGCCGTGTGAACTTTGATAACAACCCAATCCTCATTTTCCTTTTCTGTAAAATGGGAAATAGAGAAGGGATTGAGTTGGAGTAGATCTATCATTCTTCTTCTCACCATGACAATCTATAAATTTATTATTGGTAGAGCTATGACGGTCTATGATTCCATTCTTTTGAATCACAGATATTAAATTCTAATAATATCACTGATGTTGGACTGACAAACCACAGAGCTTGCAAACCCAAGGTGACATTTCACTGTGTATCAGTAACAAGTTAGTTGTTACTTTGGCAAGTAACAACCTCTCTGGGCCTCAGTTTCTTCTGTAAAATGGTGTTCAGTCCAAGATTAACATCCTATGAGCCATGATTACAGATTTAAGTCCTAGATTTCTATTCCTCATGGAAATTCTTACAAGTCAACTCCCTTGAATATCAAATAAAATATTCTCTTAGGTGAAAAGACTAAGGTACAACAGGACTTTGAGTGTTTTGGTGTGGCAGGTCCAACAAATCCATAGCTACTGTAGTGTTTTCTATGATGCCTGGCATTTGTAGCTCTATATCCGCTTTTTATTATGTATATAAAAGCATACTTTGACTGCAAATGCTATCATTTGCTGTAATGAATCTACATTGCTTGCTATAGAATATGTATGCACCAATATACATTTATACATAACTATATTAATAAATAAGGATATGAAGGTAGAGTCAAGATAGTGGAGAAAAGGCAGTAACTAGCTTGAGTCTCCCCTAAACCCCTCCAAACACCATTAAGTAATGTCATGAAACAAATCGTGGAGTAGAAGAATCCACAAAAGTACAGGGTGAAACAATTTTCCAGCCAAAGACAACTTAGAAGGTCAGCAGGAAAAGTCTGTCACACCTGGGTGAGAATAAAGCACAGTCCAGCTAAGGCTGTGCTAGTATAGGCCTGGCCCCAACAAACCAGGAGCAGACTTTGGGAACCACTGAATCGTCAGCAGCAGCAGTTAGTGCCAGAGCTCTAAGCCCAGAGATGGTAAGGGGGTCAAACGACTGGTCAGAAGGAGGTTATAGGGGACTCTTTGCTAGTACTGAGGCAAGACTCTGTTGCTTTGCCCATACTCAGATCTGGGTTCCAATCCTGGGTGGCAGTCCCAGGGTGAGGAGGAGCACTAGCACACCAGAGCTTGTAGCCAGAGGGGAACAGGGACCCTCATTATAGTTCCAGGGCCAAAAAGAGTGCTTGTGGTTTTGCACAAACAAGAGAACAGACCAGGAGAGTAGTAAACACAGCTCTTCTTAGATCATACCATCTTGAAAGAATTGAAAACATATAGGTCCCTAGAAGTATTTCTGAAAACAGCTACGCAAAACCCCTAAAGCTTGGGACAGTGTACCCTCCACCATGGAAGCAGAGCCATACTTTGACAAAAAGTTAAAAATCAAGAAATAAGCTGGGAAAATGAGCAAACAACAACAACAACAACAAAATTCTGACCATAGAAAGTTAGTATGGTGACAAGAAAGATCAAAACATACACTCAGAAGAAGATAATGAAGTCAACACTCCTACATTTAAAACCTCTAGGAGAATATGAATTGGTCTCAAGCTAAGAAAGAAGTCAAAAAGGATTTTGAAAATCAAGTAAGAAAGGTAGAAGAAAAATTGGGAAGAGCAATGAGAGTGATGCAAGAAAATCGTAAAAAAATGAGTCAACATCTTGATAAAGGAGATACAAAAAATACTGAAGAAAATAATACCTTAAAAAACAGACTAAGCCAAAGGGTAAAAGAGGTACAAAAATTTGCTGAAGAAAAACAAAACAAAACTAAACTCCTTAAAAAGTAGAATTGGCCAAATGGAAAAGGAGGTACGAAAGCTCACTGAAGAAAATTATTGCTTAAAAATTAGAATGGAGTAAATGGAAGCTAATGACTTTATGGGAATTCAAGAAACAATAAAACAAAACCAAAAGAATGAAAAACATAGAAGACAACATGAAATATCTCATTTGAAAAATAACTGACCTGAAAAATAGATCCAGGAGAGATCTATTATCAAAAGTTATTGAACTACCTGAAAGCTAGGATCAAACAAAACAAAACAAAACAAAAAAAAGAACCTAGACATCATCTTTCAAGAAATTATCAAGGAAAACTGCCCTGATATTCTAGAACCAGAGGGTAAAATAGAAATGGAAAGAATCCACCAATTTCCTCCTGAAAGAGATCTTAAAATGAAAACTCCAGGGAATATTATCATCAAATTCTAGAGCTCCCAGTCAAGGAGAGAATATTGCAGGTAGACAGAAAGAAACAATTCAAGTATCATGGAGCCACAGTCAGGATAATGCAAGATTTAGCAGCTTCTACATTAACAGTTTGGAGGACTTAGAATATGATATTCCAGGGGGCAAAGGAGCTAGGATTACAACCAAGAATAACCTACCCAGAAAAACCGAATATAATCCTTCAGGGAAAAAATGAATATTCAATGAAACAGGAGATTTTCAAGCTTTCCTGATGAAAAGAGGAGAATTGAGTAGAAAATTTGACTTTCAAATACAAGACTCAAGAGAAGCATAAAAAGATAAACAGGAAAGGGAAATAAGGGACAAAATAAGGTTAAACTGTTTACATTTCTACAGGGGAAAATGATACTCGTAACTCATAAGAACTTTCTCATTATTAGGGCAGTTAGAAGGATTATATATAGACAGAGGACAAAGGTGTGATTTGAATGTGAGTGGATAACATCTAAAAATAAGATTAAGGGGTGAGAGAGGAATGTACTGGTTTAAAGGGAAAGGGAGAAGTAGAGTGTGATAAATTATCTCACTTAAAAGAAACAAGAAAAAGCTTTTACAGTGGAGGGGAGGGAGTAGGGGAAGGGGAGTGAGGGAAACTTACTCTCATCAGAATTGGCTCAAAGAGGGAGTAACACATTTTACCCTAGAGGAAAGTAGGAGGGGAGGGGGATTAGAGAAGGTGGGGGGTGATAGAAAGGAGGGCAGATTGGGAGAAGGTGTTGCCAGAAGCAAAACACTTTTGAGGAGGGGCAAGGTGAAAGAGAGAGGGAATAGAATAAAAAGAGGGGAGGAATAGGATGGAGGGAAATATAGTTAGCAGTAGTAACTGGGGGAAAAATTGAATCAAGTTTCTTTGATAATGACCTCATTTCTCAAACATATAGAGAACTGAGTCAAATTTATAGAATAGCCATTCCCCAATTGATAAATGATGAAAAGGTATGAACAGTTTTCAGATGAAACAATCAAATCTCTCTATAGCCATATTACAAAAATGCTCTATTGATTGGAGAAATGCAAATTAAAACACTTCTGAGGTGCTACCACATATCTATTAGATTGGCTAATAGGACAGAAAAAGAAAATGATAAATGTCAGAGGGGATGTGTGATTAATTCACTGTTGGTGGAGTTGTGAACTGATTCAACCATTCTGTAGGGAGATTTGAAACTGTGCCAAGGGCTATAAAACCATAAAAGCATGCATACACTTTGACCTAGCAATACCATTACTAGGTCTGTATCTCTATAAGAGATAAAAAAGCAAAAATGAAAAGGATTTATGTGTATAAAAATATTTATAGCAGCCCTTTTCTGGGAGCAAAGAATTGGAAATTGAGGGGATGCCCATCAATTGGAGAATGACTGAACAAATTGTGGTATGTAATTGTAATAGAATTCTATTGTGCTATAAGAAATGATGAGCAGGATGCTTTCAGGAAAAAACCTGGAAATCCTTACATGAGCTGATGTAAAGTGAAATATACTGTATACAAAGTAAGAGCAATATTGTAAGATGATCAGCTGTGAATGACTTAGCTATACTTAGCAATACAATGATCCAAGACAACTCTGAAGGATTTATGATGAAAAATGATATCCATTCCCAAAGAATAACTGACAATTTCTCAATACAGATTGAGAATATTTTTCTTGAGGTTTTTTTTTTTTTGGTCTATGTCTCCTTTCACATGAATAATATGGAAATATTTTATATGACTACAAGTGTATAATCTATATCAAATTGCTTGCCTTCTCAATGGGAATGTGGGGAGTGGGGAAGAGGGAGGAAGGGAAAGGATTTGGAACTCAAAGTTTTAAAAAGAAATGTTAAAAGTTGTTTTTACATGTAACTGGTAAAAATACTAACAATTTTTTAAGTAAAAATAAATAAGTCTATGTTATTATCCTTGCATTTGGGAGCTTATATCTCTCCTCACCCCTGTGAAATTTGAATTAGCATTTAACATGTAGAATCTCAACCCTTTATTTCACCTGCAAAGAAAAACAACAACTTAAGCACCTCTGTAATATCTTTGATTACTTATCTAAGAGACTAAATAAAGTCCTTTCTTCTGTCACTTATCAGATAATGGGCATGTATCCCTTACTTTTTTCACCTCTAAAATAAGACAAAAATGTCTCCACTTCTTTTCCTAGCAATTTCATAGATGACCTTTCCTCTGGTCCCAGAATCCCCTATGACTCCTGTCATCATAGTTAATAATTTCCTTGTTAGTCAACTTTGAGTAAATCATGGAACAGTAAACTCCCATTCCATACCCCCTCAAGCATTACTATATTTAAAGATCCAGAAATTAGCAAATAACACCATCCTCTCCATTATTAATCATGCTAAAATAACTCCTTCCCCCACAAAAAAAGAAGGGATCAGCTCTAACACACATCAGAAACAGGGCATTTCCTATGGAAACAAGGAAAGCTGAGAAGATATCTTTGGAATACCACAGACTCCCAGTCTGGGGAATTACCATACCATCACCCCTACTGGACAGAGATCTGAAGGCCCACAGCATCATTCACCTGTCTTAAGCTGATTGAAAAGAATATATTTTAGTAAATCTCTTTTGGACACATAAATCTGGTGCATGAGTTTGTTTTTCCTCTTCCTATTGAGGAGATGTGGGATAGCTTATGCTCACTTATTTGGAGAGATATTTAATGTCAAATGAAGGATTCAAAATGGGTAGAAAAAAAAACTGACCAAATCTCCACCCTAAGGGATATTAAAAAAATTCTCAGCCTCCCAGAGCCCTCATTCTAACTGCTTCAGTGCATGGCCATAATTTATTTGATTCCCATTTATAAGCTGGAGGAGAGAGGGAGAGAATCAGCAGTAGCAGGTTAGCTCAGTACTTTGCACACAGGCATCCAAATGGCCAATGTTCAAGAAATATGGAAATAATTTGAGACTCTCAGAAGAATGGTACATAGGCATAAAGTAAGCTCTCAGTTACCCAGGGTGGTCTATTCACTTGGTGAATTATTCCTGACAATGTTTCAATTCCTGTCTGACATCTTACCACTCAGTGAATTCTGGGCTGCTTTTACCCACCTTTAGGGAATGCACTCGTCTTAGCATCACCAACCTAGACAGAATATGAAACTTATATTTGATGCCAAAAAAAAAAGAAAGGAAAGGAAAGGGAAAAAATATATAAGCTACAGTCTAAAACAATATACGGTATTTTTTCTAAGGGTTTTCCTGGATTTTTCACAGCATAGTTCTTTTATTAGCTAGCCTGAATAATTGGAAGTTGACTACATAGAACATTTAAATAATGATTTGTTAAAAATTTATTTGTTCATTCAACAAGTGTTTGAATGTTAATTACAAGTAAAGAAGATTTATGTCTCTGTTGTTTTCTACTCCCTCCTGGGAAATAACACCAAGGTATCTGCTTAAACTAGACTGTGGTTAAAAAAATGTCCCATGGCCTTTGGGAAAGACAAACCCTGCCACAGCTAAGCAGTGCCAAGTTCAACATTTTGGTAAGTAATTATTTGGAGCTTGGTGGCCTGGGAGTGATTTAGTTACTCTGGGAACCAGCTCTGCTCTCTGAAGCATTTCATTGAAATCCTGGCTTCAAATTAGTATTCTTTAAAAGGGAAACTGAATTTTGAGTTAAGATTTCAGAGGCTCAGCATCAACAGAATTTAGTTCCCACTTCTCTTTAAATTTCTTCGTAGGAGCCAACATTTCTATGTACTGAAGCTGGGGGAAATAGTCTTCTAACTTGCATATATTTTGATTCTTTCTGTTCATAGCATGTTTAATCACTTTTTGAAAGATTAGTGGACTGTCACCAAGGCACTGATTCTTACTTTGATCCCTTTCCACAGCGCGCATGCGCATGCTTGTGTGTGTATTTTGGGTCATACTTATTTGATTTTGGCAAGAAAAAATTAATCTCTTGAATAAAGCAGTTAATTTATATGTATATATACATTTAGGTATATCTATATAGATATATATTTATTATTTACTTATTAATACAAAATATATAGTAATTTATATGTATGTGTAGAGCAATTGATGTATATGTGCAGACACATTTATATGTATGTATGCATTTATTGTTTATTTCTTCTTTAATATGAATATATGTATATATTAATTTATTATGTGCATACATATAAATTTATTATTCTATTCAACAGATTAAAATGTATGTGGGTATGTGTGTTTATATATATATATATAATTTAAACCTTTGTGAAATGGAATTTTGAAGAACATTTTGATCTTGCCATGAGATCACAGAGAATATAGAGGAAATGATTGTTACCACAATCAGAAAGTCAGGGCAGTTGAGCTCATGGGACAGAAAGGGAGCAGCTGCTGTCAGTATCAATGACAAGTGCACCAGTTTCTTCACCATACTGAGGCTGCCTGAAGCTAGCATATAAAAGCAGAAAGAAAAATGATTCTCTGTGGCTGTTCAATGGCTAGCCAAGTCACACTGCTAGTGTAGAAAGAGTGTGTGGTCAATAGAGAAGGGGAAGAGAGAAGATCAAGTAGAATTCCATCATGGCAAGACAGCATAACTGCTATGGTCTGGTGTTCCTGGGTGACTTTCCCAAGGTGTCTGTACTTACATTCCCTTGTATTTGTCTTCAAAGAAGTCTTATTTCCAGGTCTTGCTTCTAAGGTACTCATGATCTTAGGCAGAGAGAGCACTCTGTGCTTTTTTGTTCATATGGAATTCACCCCTTCCCCTGGTCTAACTATCCAACATATTTTTTAATGTCTGCCTCTTCTATGTCTTTGCTCATTGCTAGTTTGGAAAAGCTCCCTTTACGTATCTCACATAGTACTTCTTCATTTAACTTATATAAAATGTGCATTATAAATACTAGTGTTTGCATCCTATCCCTCTACTAGACCATAAGCTGTATAAGGGAAGACAAGCATACCTTATATAAATTTTGCGTATTAGAATAGTTCATGATAACTAATTATATAGAAGCACATAGGTGGCACAGTGGATAGAGCACAAGACTGCAGTTCAAATCTGACCCCAGACACTTACTAGCTTTTTGACTCTGAGCACAATACTTAACCTCCCTCTGCTTTGGTTTTTCCATCTGTAAAAATGGAGATAATAATAATAATTAAAAAAAACTTTCCGGGTTATTGTGTGTATAAAATGAAAGGTAATTAGATGAAGTAGCCTTTAGGAGAAATTGTAGAGCACAGAATAAAGATTATGAGAATTACCATGACCGGGAATCAGCAGGATAGAATTTTAAACTAGCAGCTCACTCATTGAAATTGACCCCAGGTTGGGTAGAGATAAGTCTTGGGAAATTAAAGGATAAAGATCATCATAAAAACAAAAAGTAGATTCCACAAGAGTGAGGTAATTGAAGAAGTAAAAATTATACTAGAGAGGTGGATTTCGGAGAATATTTAACTATTTATCAATCATTGTTTAATCTGAAAAGGAGATAAAAAATCTCACTGAAAAAAAATAATTTCTTAAAAATTGAAATGGAGCAAATGGAAGCTAATGACCTCATGAGAATTCAAGAAAAAATAAAATAAAACCAAAAGAATGGAAAAAAATAGAAGACAATGTGAAATATCTCATTGACTGACCTGGAAAATAGATCCAGAAGAGACAATTTAAAATTATTGGATGACCTGAAAGCCATGGTAAAAAAAAAAAGAGAGCCTCAACATCATCTTTCAAGAAATTATCTAGGAAAACTGGCCTGATATTCTAGAACCAGAGGGTAAAATAGAAATGGAAAGAATCCACCCATCTCCTCCTGAAAGAAATCCCAAAATGAAAACTCCCAGGAATATTACAGCCAAATTCTAGAGCTCCCAAGTCAAAAAGAGAATATTACAAACAGACAGAAAGAAAAAAAAAATCAAATATCATGGAGCCATAGTCAGCATAACACAAGATTTGTCATCTTCTACATTAAAGGATCAGAATACTTAGAAAATGATATTTCAGAAGGCAAAGGAGCTAGGATTACAACCAAGAATTACCTACACAGCAAAAGTGAGTATAATCCTTCCAGGGAAAAATGATATTCAATGAAATAGAGGTCTGTTGAGCATTCTTGATGAAAAGATGAGAACTGAATAAAAAAATTGACTTTCAAATACAAGATTCAAGAGAAGCACAAAAAGGTAAACAGGAAAGGGAAATCATAAGGGACTTAAGGTTTAACTGTATGTATTCCTATATGAGAAGATGATACTTATAACTCATAAGAATTTTCTAGGGCAATTAGAAGGTTTACATATAGACAGAGGGCACAATTATGAGTTAGATATGAAGGGATGCTATCTAAAAATAAATAAAATAAAACTAAGGGATGAGAGCAATGTGCTGGGAGAAAGAGAAAGGGAAAGGTAGAATGTGGTAAATAATCTCACATAAAAGAGGCAAGAAAAAACTTTTACAGTGGAGGGGAAGAAGAGGGTGTGAGGGAGAGTGAGTAAACCTTACTCTCATCAGAATTCCCTCAGAAAGGGAATAATATACACACTCAAATGGGTGTAGAAATCTATCTTGCTCTATAGGAAAGTAGGAGGGAAAGGGGATAAAAGGAGATGGGGGAATAGAAGGGAGGGCAGATTGGAGGAGGGGTTAATCAGAAGCAAAACACGTTTGAGGAGGGACAAGGTGAAAAGAGAGAAGAGGAGAAGAGGTTAAATGAGAGGGGGAATAGAACATTGGGAAATACAATAGTTAACAAAAGTAACTGAAAAAAAATTTGAAGCAAGTTTCTCTGATAAAGGCCTCATTTCTCAAACATATAGAGAACAAAGTAAAATTTATAAAAATAAGATCCATTCCCCAAATGATCAAAAGATATGAAAAGTTTTCAGATGAAGTTTTCAAAGCTATTTAAAGCCATATAAAAAAAATACTCTAACTCACTATTGATTGGAGAAATGCAAATTAAAAGAATTCTTTCCTACTTTCTCATATCTATTAGATTGGCTAATGGGACAAAAGAAGAAAATGACAAATATCAGAGGGGATGTAGCAAAAATGAGACAATGCATGGTTGGTGGAGTTGTGAAATGATTCTATCATTGTGTAGAGCAATTTGGAAATATGTCCAATAAAACCATGCATACGCTTGGACCTAGCAATACCACTACTAGGTCTATATTCCCAAAGAGATAAAAAACAAAAAGGAAAAAGACCTATATGCACAAAAATATTTACAGCAGCTCTTTTCAGGGAACAAAAAATTGGAAACTGAGGGGATGCCCAATAATTGGGGAATGACTGAACAAATTGTGATGCGTGGTTATGAGGGAATACTATTGAGCTGTAAGAAATGATGAGCAGGATGTTCTCAGATAAACCTAGAAAGACTTAGATGAGTTGATGCAAAGTGAAATGTACTGTGTATGAACTAACAGCAAAATTGTAAGGTGATCAACTGTAAATGACTTAGCTCTTTTCAGCAATACAATGATCTAAGACAAATCTGAAGGACTTATGATGAAAAATGCTATCCATCCCCAAAGAAAGAACTGATGGTGTCTGAATACAAATTGAAGCACACATTTTTAAGCTTTCTTTAATTTTATTTTTCTTCAGAGCTTTTTTGTTTTGTTTTGTTTTCTTTTTGTCTGTTTTCTTTCACAAGACTGTAATGGAAATGTTTTGCATGACTACACATGTATAACCTAAATTACTTGCCTTCTCAATGGGTAGGCGGTTGGGGTGAAAGGAAGCAAGAAAATTTGGCACTCAAAGTTTTAAAAATGAATGTTACAAATTGTTTTTACATGTAACTGTGGGCAAATAAAATCTTAAATAAAAAGAAAATCATTGTTTAATCTAACTTTGCTTCTCTTTCCAGATTTAAGTAGGAAACAATATTCTAACTCATCCTAAATATTTTCCCCTAAATTAAACTCCTTCTTGGCAGGTATAGTACTCAAGTTCAGACTCTCAAGACATCAAAAGCCCTTATAGTGGTAAGAGAGATACTTGAGAACTTCCAATTTTATGAGGGAGAAAGAGAGACAGAGAGAGTATTAAGTTACCTTGTTAGCACTTCTAATTGCTTCCTTCATTCTCATCACCAAGAAGAAAAGCAGAAAAATCTTCAGTAGCATTTGTTTTTTTTTCTTATAAAATCTGTGTTCATATTTTTTTTTTGAAACAGAACACTTTTAAAATACTTGTTTTAAGACTCACAATAGAAAATGCTATCCATATCCAGAGAAAGAACTTAGGAGTCTGAATGTAGATGGAAGCATCCTATTTGCTCTCCTTTTCTTTTGTTATTTTGTTTTGTTTTGTTTCTCCTTTCTTGTGGTTCCTCCCATTAGTTCTAATTCTTCTTTATATCATGACTAACATGAAAATATGTTTAATATGAATGTATAATTAGAGCCTATATCAGATTGCAAACCATCTTGGGGAGGGGAAGAAAATTTAAAACTCAAAATCTTATGGAAGTGAATGTTGAAAACTAAAAATAAATTAATTAATTATAAAAATGAAAGGAAAAAAGATTTAAGAAAAAAAAATATATAAGAAGATTTCTTCAAAGTATCCCTCAGGATCTCACTTTCTACTAAGGAATGGATGAATTAATACAAGTCAAAATGTTAACAGTTGATATAGGCTTAATGTGTCAATCAGTCAAACAGCTAGCATTTATTATGTTCTTACTATGTACAAGGCACTGTGTCAATTACTGGTAATATTTGTATTTTAACATATACCTTCAAACTTAATACAAGGAAGTTGAATCTCTGATAAGAATTCGATACGTAGAAAGATTTCTCTTTAGGCTGGGCTTCCATTTCTTTTTTTCCCTTTATTTACTATTTTATTTTTTTCCTTAGTTACATGTAAAAACAATTTTTAACATTCATTTTTAAAACTTTGAGCTCCCTCCCTCCCCACCCCACTTTGAGAAGGCAAGCTATTTATTTGATAGAGGTTATACAGTCGTTGTCATGCAAAACATTTCCATTATAGTTATGTTGTAAAAGAAAACAGAGACAAAAGAACCCTCAAAAAATAAAGGAAAAAAAGTAAGCTTCAATCTGTATTTAGACACCATTAGTTCTTTCTCTGGGGACATATAACATTTTTCATCATAAGTGCTTCAGAGTGATCTTGGATTGTATTGCTGAGAATAGCTAAGTCATTCATAGCTGATCATCTTACAATATTGCTGTTACTTTGTACACAGTACATTTCACTTTGTATCAATTTATGTAAGTCTTTCCAGGTTTTTTTGAGAGCATCCTGCTCGTCATTTCTTAGAGCACAGTAGGATGCCATCATAATCAAATGCCACAGACCTAGTAGTGGTATTGCTAGGTCATAGGGTATTCATGGTTTTATAGCCCATTGGCTTAGTTCCAAATTACTCTCCAGAATGATTGAATCAGTTCACATTTCCACAAATAGTGCATTAATGTCTCATTTTCCCCACATCCCCTCTAACATTTGTCATTTTCTTTTTCTGTCCTATTAGTCAGTCTAATATATATTAGGTAGTACCTCAGAATTGTTTTAATTTGCGTTTCTCCGATCAATAGTGATTTAGAGCATTTTTCCATATGGCTATGCATAGCTTTGATTATTTAATCTGAAGACTGTTCACAGCTTTTGATCATTAATCAATTGGGAATGACTCTTAATTTTATAAATTTTACTCAGTTCACTATATGTTTGAGAAATGAGGCCTTTATCAGAGAAATTTGCTACATTTTTTCCCCTCAGTTACTATTTCTAACTGTATTCCCTTCCATCTTATTTCCCTTACTGTTTTCTCTCTCCTTTCACCCTGTTATTCTTCAAAAATGTTTTGCTTCTGACTACCCCCTCCATGAATCTGCCCTTCTTTTCCATCACCCTCCCATCTTATGCCTTTCCCTCCTACTTTCCTGGAGATTTCTATACCCATTTGAGGGTGTATGCTATTACCTCTGTGAGCCAGTTTTGATGAGAGTAAGGTTTACTCACTCCTCTTCACCTCTCCCTCTTCCCCTCCACTGTTAAAGTTTTTTCTTGCTTCTTTTATATAAGATAATTTACCCCATTCTACCTTTCCTTTTCCCTTTTTCCCAATACATTCCTCTCACTCCTTAGATTTTTTTAGATAGCATCCCTTCATATTCAACTTACACTTGTGTTTTCTATCTATATATACTCCATCTAACTGCCCTAATAATAAGAAAGTTATTATGAGTTACAAATAACATCTTCCCATGTAGAAATGTAAACAGTTTAACCTTATTAAGTCCTTTAAGATTTCCTTTTACTGTTTACCTTTTTATGCTTCTCTTGAGCCTTATTTGAAAGTCAAATTTCGTGTTCATCTCTAGACTTTTCATCAAGAACGCTTGAAAGTTTTCTATCCCATTGAATGTCCATTCCCCGCCCCCCCCAAAGGTTATACTCAGTTTTGCCAGGCAGGTGATTCTTGGTTGTAATCCTAGCTCCTTTGTCCTCCAGATTATCATATTCTAAGCCCTCCGATCCTTTCATATTTAAGGTGATAAATTTTATGCTATCCTGACTGTGGCTCCACGATACTTGAATTGTTTCTTTCTGGGTGCTTGCACTATTTTGTCCTTGACCAGGGAGTTCTGAAATTTGACTATAATATTACTGGGAGTTTTCATTTAAGAATCTCTTTCAGGAGGTGATTGGTGGATATTTTCCATTTCTATTTTACCTTCTGGTTCCAGAATATCAGGAAAGTTTTCCTTGAACATTTCTTGAAAGAAATCTTTTCTTTTTTGATCCTGGCTTTCAAGTAGTCCAATAATTTTAAAATTGTCTCTCCTGGATCTATTTCCAGGTCTGTTGTTTTTCCAATGAAGTATTTCACATTGGCATCTATTTTTTTTCATTCTTTTGGTTTTGTTTTATTGTTTCTTGATTTATCAGAAAACCATTAGTTTTCATTTGCTCAATTCTAATTTTAAGGAATTATTTTCTTCACTTAGCTTTTGTACCTCCTTTTCCATTTGGCCAATTCTACTTTTTAAGATTTTTTTTTCTTCAGTAAATTTTTGTGCCTCTTTTTTCCATTTGGCTAATTCTGCTTTTCAAGACAATCTTCTCCTCATTAACTTTTTGTACCTCCTTTACCATTTGGCCAAGTCGTTTTTTTTAAGGTGTTATTTTCTTAAGTATTTTTTGTGTGTGTCTCCTTTACCAAGCTGTTGACTCTTTTTTCATGATTTTCTTGCATCACTTTCATTTCTCTTTCCATTTTTTCTCTACTTCTCTTACTTGATTTTCAAAATCCTTTTTGATCTGTTCCATGATCTGAGACCAATTCATATTTTTCTTGGAGGCTTTGGTTATAGGATTTTTCATTTTGTTATCTTCTTCTCAGTGGATGTTTTGAACTTCCTTGTCACCATAGTAACTTTCTCTGGTCAGTTTTTTTTTCCCTCTTGTTTGCTCATTTTCCCAACCTATTACTTGACTTTTAACTGTTTGTTAAAATAGGGATCCACTTCCAGGGTGGAGGGTGCACTGTCCCAAGCTTCAGGGGTTTTGTGCAGCTGTTTTCAGAGATAATCTAGAAACCTGTAAGTTTTCAGTTCTTCTAAGGTGGTGTGATCTAATGAGAGATCTGTTTACTATTCTCCTGGCCTGTGCTATGGTCTGTGAGTTACCACAAGCACTCTTTTCTGCCCTGGAATTAGGATGTTCCTTTCTGGCTGCAAGCTCTGGTATTCTAGTGTTCCTCTTTGCCCTGATACTATGACCCAGGACTAGGACTCAGATCTAAGTATAGGCAAAACACAAGAGGTGTGTCTCAGTGCTAGCAAAGAGATCCCTGTAATCTTTCTGTCCAGTTTTTCTACTCCTTTACCACCTTTCTGGAGCTGACAGCTCCAGAAGCAGCTGCTCCTTCTGCTGATTCAGTGGTTCTCAATGCCTGTTACTGATTTGCTGGGGTTCAGTCTGTGCTGTCATAGCCAGAGCTGGACTGTGCTCCACTCTCACCCAGGTACAGCAGACCTTTCCTGCTGACCTTCTCAATTGTCTTTGGCATCTGTGGGCTGAAAGATCTGGAAACCATATTGCTGCCACTGATTCAGTCACCCAAGGCCTCCTCCTGGTTTGCTAGAGTCAGGTCTGTATGGCTGTAGCCTCTGCTTGACTTCATTCCTCTCTCACCCTATTTCAGCTGACCTTTCCTGCCCACTTTCTAAGTTATATTGAGCTAAAAACTTCTTTTACTCCCTTTTGTGGGTTCTGCCACTCTAGAATTGTTTAGAGTCATTATTTAAAGGTATTTGGAGGGCTTTGAGGGAGAACTCAGGCAAATCTCTGCATTTACCCTGCTATCTTGGCTCTGCCTCTGGGCCCCTATTTCTTGGTGTATTGCAATTATTATGGAATGAAATCAAGGAGATTTATATGAATCCTTGTTCTGACACTTATAATTGTGACCATCGAGATGGTTTATGCTATTTTTGAAACATCTTTTTTATCTGTAAATGTGGATAATAATATTTATAATATCCTCTCTGGAAAATTCCCCCGATATGCACTTGCATTTGTGCATTAGGTACCCTGATTGTAGCTGTTCTCTTGAGTATAACTGTGCACTGCTACTCCTAATCCTGAGCCCACACTGGTGTGCTTCCAATTAAATATCATCCAATTAACTCATTGAAATTTTAGAAAAGGCATTCAACTAAACTAAGTTTTATCAAGAAGAGTTTATATAAACATTTTCTCCATCATAAACCTAGAGTGTATTTTCCGGTTCAAAGTTGGAGTACAATATCAGGGAAGCACATGTATAGAATATGCGTGTGGCAAATGGTAATTCAAAACTCCTGGTAAAAGTTATTTTTCACTTTGTAACATTTTCTTGCAGTTCCATTTGGTTCCAGCTCTCTCCTGGGTGGGCCACTCCCAGGTTTTGTTTCTTTCTTGCTTCCCTAACCAAGACTCTTCTCTCATATGGTGGTGTAGAAGAAAGAATCACATTACTTGAAGCTGCTTGCTGTTTCCAGTGACTATAATCCCACATTCCCATGTCTAGTGTTTTCTCCAATGAATCTTGTGACCCAAACAAAATGGATAGTAAGGGGCTGGGTGGGGATATATCCCCTCCTCTCTCTGCCCAGGTGATTGTCTCCAAAAAGTGCTCACAAATCTGAAACTTTATTTTTATATTTATCTCCAAAGGTCATTACTGATTTAGTCAAACAAATAATGTTTCCTGTGTGATGCCAATTTTCTTTATCCAATGTTGAAAGCCCTATATTCCTATCAAATTGACTGAAGAATTAATCAAACATTGTGGTGGTTTGTACCAACTTTACAAACTGTGCTTATATTCTAGGCACTTTATTGTTGCCTATTTGATGTTGGGATTGCATCTCATTCCCTTACATTTTTATACTTCTTATTTTGTAAGAGTGTTATGGTAATATGTTTTGTAATTCTTAGGTATTTCAGTACTCCAATGGATATGTAAGCTCATGGTTGTGGGCAATTTCTCCAGTGGCACAGAAAACAATTCATCCATGCCTTTACATCTGTGTAACTTGTGTTTGTGTCCTCCCCTAACTCTGCCACATAAGGTCTATCCAATGTGATGTAAATATGTATATGGGATCTCTCTCTCTTTCTCTCTCTCCCTCTCTCTCTCTCTCTCTCTCTCTCTCTTTCTCTCTCTCTCTCTCTCTCTTTCTCTCCCTCTTCCCCTCTCCCTCCCCCTCTCTCCTTTCCCTCTCCCTTAGTTTTCTTGTCAGTAAGATTGTAGGATCACACTCAATGGCTTCTTCCAGTTCTAGTGAGACCCCTTCCAGCTCTGGATTTATGATCCTCTGGTCCTATTGATTTCCTTAGTGGGAGGGGTAAGAGGTCCTCATACTAAAATAAAGAATTGACTAATGTTCCTTTTTGACATACAGGGTAATTTAATTTGTCTATGGATCTTATTGAAGTTTACAAAAGGTGTTTCCTCCAGATGCTAATTCATTTGCTCCTGGTTTATACTCTGGACATTTAGTTATAAGCTCCAGGGGTTGAATGTAATTTATTTTATTGTTTTTGATGTTTTCAAAGTCTAGAAAGACCTGTCATCTTTTTAAAGTAGCACTCAAATGCAAGTAGAAAATATTAGAGATGTTCACAGTGTCTATTAGCATCAATTAGGTCTTGATTGACCTCAGGGACATTAAAATGTCTATTAATGCTCATTACACTCTTGGAAGAGATGCAGTTTATATGGTTTCTCTTTTCTAGTCCATTTGACTTGAAGATAAATTGAACTTCAAAATTTATTGCAAGAAAGGAGTTAAATAATATAATTTAAATGACAATTCTACCTAAACTAATTTACTTATTCAGTGCTATACCAAACTACCAAAAATTATTTTACAGAGCTAGAAAAAATAATAACAAGACTCATTTGGAATAACAAAAGGTCCAGAATATCAAGGGAACTAATGAAAGAAATTCAGGGAAAGGTGAACTAGCAGTTCCAGGTCTTAAATTGTTTTATAAGGCAGAAATCATCAAAATTAATTGGTACTGGCTAAGAAATAGAGTGGTGGATCAGTAGAATAGGTTAGGTATGCAAGACACAGTAGCCAATGACTATAGTAATCTACTGTTTGATAAACCCAAAGACTCCAGCTTCCAGGATAAGAGCTCACTATTTGACAAAAAACTGCTGGGAAAACTGGAAAAGAGTATGGCAGAAACTAGGCATAGATCAAAATCTCACACCATATACCAAAGTAAAGTCAAAATGGGTTCATGATTTAGATATAAAGGCTGATACTGTAAGCAAACTAGGAGAGCAAGGAATAGTTTACCTATCAGATCTATGGAAAACAGAAGAATTCATGACCAAACAGGAGATAGAGAACATTATGAAATGCAAAATGGATAATTTTGATTACATTAAATTGAAAAGTTTTTGCACAAACAAAGCCAATGAAACCAAGATTAGAAGGAAAGTAGAAAACTGGGAAAGAATTTGAACAACCAGTGTCTCTGATAAGGGCCTCATTTCTAAAATATATAGAGAATTAAGTCAAATTTATAAGAATACAAGTCATTCCCCAATTGATAAGTGGTCAGAGGATATGAACAAACAGTTCTCAGATGAAGAAATTAAAGCCATCTATAATCATGTAAAAAATGCTGTAAATCACTATTGAATAGAGAAATGCAAATCAAAACAACTCTGAGGTACCACATCACACCTATCAGAATGACCAACATGACAAAACAGGACAACGATAAATGGTGGAGAAGATGTGGGAAAATTGGAACACTAATGCATTGTTGGTGGAATTGGGAAATGATTCAACCATTTTGGAGAGCATTTTGAAACTATGCTCAAAGGGCTATAAAACTATGCATACCTTTTGACCCAGCAATAGCACTTCTAGGTCTGTATCCCACAGAGATCATACAAATGGGAAAAGGACCCACATGTACAAAAATATTTATAGCAGCTCTCTCTGTGGTGGCAAAGAATTGCATTCTGAGGGGATGCCCATCAATTGTGGAATGGCTGAACAAGTTGTGGTATATGAATGTAATGGAATACTATTGTGCTATAAGAAATGATGAGCAGGCAGACTTCAGAAAAAAAAACATGGAAAGATTTGCATGGACTGAGGCTGAGTGAAGTGAGCAGAACCAGAGAGAATGTTGTACACAGTAACAGCCATGTTGTAAGATGACTAACATTGATAAACTTAGCTGTTCTCAGCAATGCAAGTATCTAAAACATCTTCAAAGGTCTCATGATGGAAAATACTATCCACATCTAAAGAAAGGACTGTGGAGTTTGAACGTAGATCGAAGCATAGTATTTGCTATTTTTTTGTCTGTTTCTTTTGTTTTCTCTTTCTTGTGGTTACTCCTATTGATTCTAATTCTTCCTTACATCATTAATGTAAAAATATGTTTTATAGGAATGTATATGTATAGCCTATATCAGATTGCACACTGTCTTGGGGAGGGGTGAAGTGAAGGAGAGGGAGAAAAAATTAAAATTCAAAAGCTTATGGAAGTGATTGTTGATAAATCAAAATAAATTAATAAAAAAGAAAGGAGCTAAATGTGTTACATCATATAAAAAACAGAATTTATTTTGAGTAGCTTGTATTTTAATGCCAATAATCATTATTGAATCCCCAATGATGTGAGAAATTCCAGTTCAAATGTAGCCTCATCTAGGAGGTCTGCCCTCATGTTTTCAGGTGGCAATGATCCACCATCACCACTTATAACTCATATATCACTTTACTTGTCCAACTCTTAGGACTTGAGGCTACCAGTCTCAATCATCTCTAAGATGACTTCAAAGGTCTTCTAAACTAATCACTTACTTTTAAAGGTAAAGAAGTTGAGGCTCAGAGAAATCAAGCAGCTTGTGCATAGTCCTGGCAGAACCAAGATGTAATCCCAAATCCTTGGAATCTTTCACCATGGCTCTTTTAACCATACTGTATTTTTTCATTTAATTTATCCTGTATGATTTCATATTTTTTGGTATTTTTTATCTGCTATGTTTTCCAACTTGACTATAACCTTGATAATATCATGGTAACAATGTCTTACATAACTTTGTGTCTCACCAAGTACCCAACTTATGCTCTGCCCAGTGGCATGTTAATAAATGTTTAACAATCAGCTCTCCCTCCCAAAATTATATATAATTTGTATACATATATACATATACACACATATGTATACTCACCACACAGTAAGTATAATCTGAATTATTAACCTTTTGTCTATCTCTTTCTTAAGTTGAGACAATGAATAAAACAACAAATCAAGTCCTGATTTGTTGTTTCTGCCAAAAAATTGAAGTGTAAATGCTCACATTAAAAATTTAATTATCAGCTCTCTTATTTCAGTTTGAGCTGGTTCCTCCACACCACTGGTTTTGTGTATCTTCAGGACTTAATAGCACACTGAAATTTCTATAATTAATTAGTAGTTCTGGATATGAGTGATCAGCAATTGTAGACCTCATGTAAAGTCATATCTTTCTGTATTTTTTAATATTATTGCAGAGATGGGTGGATCTATATCATTCACTCAAATTTGATTCCCCAAATACTTCTTACTACCCACTTTCCATCTCTTGCTCTGAGAACTGTAATCAAATCAACAACACAATAATCTCAAATCAACAGTACCCATGGATGTCAATGTACTGTCTGTTACAGTCACCAACTTTGTAACTTACACCATAACTCCCTTTCTTAGTCAACACTCTCCTTTCTCTGTTGTCTTACCTTTAGAATGTAAGTTCCTTGAAGGCAGAGACTGTTGGTTCTTTTTGGTATTTATTTGGATATTTATGTCTCCAATGCTTAGCACAGCACTTGGCAGATAGTATGTGCTTTATTAATTAAGTGTTTTATTTCTTAAGCACTTAATAAATATTTTTCATTTATCCATCCATCCATCCATCCATCCATCTGTTCATTTGCAGCCCTGCCACACTTAAATTCAATTCACTTGCAAGTTGAAACATCACCATCCTGATGGTTCTCTTTGAGAACAAGGGACAAACAACAGCAATATCCATCCATTTATTTCCAATCAAGAAATTTGGCAAAGATTGCTATTATGCTTGGGACTCTCTTTCAAATGAGAAAGGATTCATGTTCTTTTCAAATCATATAGTAGTACTAGCAGTACTAGCAGTAGTACCAGTAGTAGTAGTAGTAGTAGTAGTAGTAGTAGTAGTAGTAGTAGTAGT
>NW_020940358.1:11018480-11212582 GCF_900497805.2 Vombatus ursinus
GTAGTAGTAGTAGTAGTAGTAGTAGTAGTAGTAGTAGTAGTAGTAGTGGTAGTGGTAGTGGTGGTGGTGGTGGTGGTGCTGCTTCTGCTGCTGCTGCTGCTGCTACTACTACTAATAATAAATGTAATTAATTTATACTTTAAGGTTTAAAAACTTTTATACTTTAAGGTTTAAAAAACATTTTACACATAGTTTCATTGCCAAGTCCTAGTATGTTATAATTAAGGATTTTTTTTGCCATTGATTTTCTTTGGAGGGATTCGGGGGAGAGCTCAAGCAAGTCACTGCTTTTACTCTGCCATCTTGGCTCTGCCTCCCCATTGATGATCTTCTTACTAAAACATGTGAGTTTTGGAATAAGGGTACATAAAATCTTTAAAATACTTTATCAAATTCAAATAGCACTATCCATTCCCTCTCATACTTAATATATTCATCCATTAATTTTTAGGATGTGTCTTTTTCATTTCATGATAATAGGTGTTTTAGTAGAGTGTTAGACTTTGGAGTCAGGAAGATGTTGACCTTGAATCCTAGCTCAGACATTTAGTAGCTGTGCAACCCTGGGCAAGTCACTTAACTACTGTCTGTCTCAATTTCCTCTTCGATAAAATGACAATAATAATAGTGCTTAGCTCAGTATTGTTATGAAGTCCAAAAGAGGTAAGAATATACACAGTTCTTTGCAAACTTCAGAATCACATATAAATGTTATTATTATTATCTTCAATTTCACTTTTTTGTAGAGATTTTTTTATTTGAAGTCTTGAAACCTAGATTGTCAAAACAGGCAAAGAAGCAGGTCCTTTATGATCCATAAGGGTCCTAGTCCTGTAAATATTTTTGGTCCAAATTAGATAATCCATGTAAATAAAGAGGAATTCAAGAAGGCCTTTCAAATTACTTGGAGATTCTATTTGGCAGCAGGAAAATTCATTAGCTTTCCATTTCTGCAGTCTAAACACTCATTTAGAAGAAAAATAAATTGTTTACTTGGTGACTACATGTCATTAGAGGGGCATTTTTAAACAGTGGAAGCTGAAATGCATTTGTAAAACTTCTACACCCAGACATCAGCTCTCATAATGTGAAGGCTATTTGTTTTGGCAATTATCAGATCTGAGATAGATTTTCTGAAATTGGGAGTAAAGAATTTTCTGGAGGGATACCAAACAAGTGCTGAGATTATCCTAGATGATGGAGATACACAACTCCAGTTGTTTAATGATAGTGACCAAAGGTAATAGGGTTCTACTTTTTCTTATTTTAACTTCATGTTGTGTTATGCTATTCTATGCTATGTTGTCATGTCATATAATTTCATATCACATCATGTCATGCTATACTCTTTTTACTAGTTACAATGGGGATTAATATTTTTTTTTATTTCCAAAGAAAGATCATCCCCATTGCCAGAGATGTTCTCTCCACTCTTCCACCTCATTCAATCATTTTCTTTCCTTCAAGAGATTTTATGTACCACCTACGTGAAGCTTTTCATGCTTCTCTCTGTGTGTATGTGTGTCTCTCTCTCTGTGTCTCTCTGTCTCTTTGTCTCTCTCTCTGTTTGTGTCTCTCTCTCCATTAACTTGTATTTAACCATTCTATATTTATTCCTTCTACTCATGTTAATTTTTCGATTATTCCTTTCATTAGAATGGAAACTCCTTGTGAGTAGAAAGTCTTTCTTTCTTTGTATTTGTATCCCCAGCATCTATCATTGTGCTTGCTAAATATTAATTGCTTAATAAATAATCATTGATTTAAAAAAATCATTGATTTTGAAAGATTTGTTATTTGATTTGTGTACACACTCCTTGAACAGACTGTTACCATAAACAGAATCAGGGCAGTTGATCTTTTGGGGATGGGAAGATAGTAATTGCTGTTCATATCTTTTAAAGGGTACTAACTTTTCTCCCTTCTGGTGGCTTCCTATAGAGGTAGCATATAAATGCAGAGATGCCCAGTGTTATTGTTAGGTTTTTTTTTTTTTTGGTTGGCCAACTCTATTAGAGTTGGAGAACAGTATTTGTTGGAATGAGGGAGCAGGAGAAAACCAAGTGAGAGTTCTTTGAACCAGAATAAGGTGGATCTATAGACTCTGGTTACCTGAGTGACTTCCCCTGTATGAATGTTTGTGATTCTTATGTGTTTTATATGTCCCCAGAGGAGGAGTATTTTCCAGGTTTATTCTGAAAGTGAACAAAGGTCTTCAGGAAAATACTGAAAAGAACAGTGAAGGTGACTTTATTTCTCAAAGACAGTGACAACTATAACCTTGGCATCATCTCTGGGTCTCCTACATTCCATTAGGCATGACTCTGTCAGATGATATAGGACCGTAGCAGCCAAAACTATAAAGTGTACATACTGCCATTGATTGTAACATCTCTGTGTTTCAGGAATTTTGGTGGATAAAACAAAAATCAACATTATGTGGGCACCTTTTTATTAATGAAACTCTGAATGTTGCTAGTTTGGTCATTGAATAAGAGAATCATGGTATTTCTGTGGGACCATAATTTAAGATATGGCATTTTGTTAAGTCCTGCAAGAGTTTATTGCATGCTCTGCTTTTTAGCAAATCTTTTGATCCAAAATGAAAAATTGATGTCATTCCTTCAACAGGACATATTAAATGTCTGTTTTATGCCAGACATTGTGCAAGGCACTGGGGATACAAAGGTAAAAACAAAACAATACCTGGCCTCTGAAAATTTATTTTCTTTTGGAAGGAATTAACATAGAGATAACTGAATATTAGAAATTTGCACCCTAATGAAACACCAAATATGATGTCAATAGAGAACACATGAAATAAAATATTTGCTTCTGTATTAATTCCATAAAAAGAGAAACTATGTCTTTTATTTCTTGTGCATCCCTAATTATGCCTCATGTGTAGTTTAACACCCACTAGATTCTTAATAAGTTCTTTGTAACTAATTGAGAAATACTAACCTGACATCTGTTCCCTCTGCCTATTTTATATTCATCTTCTGATGTTTGAAATGTCAAGCCAATAAAAAAAAAGTTTGGTCAGTTGTCTTTTGAAGGAATTTTGAGATAAAAAGAAAATATTCTAAATAACTTGGAATATTTTGATCTTTACTTTAATTTTGCTTTTTTGTTGCATTCCCTTTTTTATGTCTTCTCCCTTGTTTCAGCTACTGGTGCTTTTAAAACAATTGAAGGAAAGAAAAAAAATAATCTGCCAACTCTCATATAGTCACAATGCAAAACAGATGTTTGATTGGTTTACCCATTAGTTTGAAACTCCAGGAAGATACACAGTGAATAGAGAGTGGGAAAAGGTAGAGGTGGGGGAGGTGATTAGTTAAAATAGTTGAAAACTAAACCTGTTTAGTTGTTTGTTTAGTTTTAGTTGTTGTTGTTGTTGTTGTTGTTTTGTTTCAGTGAGATGAAGTTACCTTTACCATCATAAGTATGTGTACATTTTGTTTACAATTAAGGACTAAGTTCCATGAGGGCAGAATTTTGCTTTGTTTTCTTTTTGTCTTTGAATCTCTAAGACTAGTAAAATGCCTTACACATGATAAGTGCCTAATAAATATTATTGGTTTAAATTGAAATGAAGTCCAAAAGAGACCAGCTAAAATGAAAAAGGAAACATAGTTAAATAGCTATATTCCTTAAAACAAGGAAATGTTTCTCCAACATCCAACTCAGAAATAGGGTAAAAAATACAGGAATCCAAGAAACACTAGATAGTATTAACTTCTAGAGTTAGGGGGTTATTATCTACCTTGGTAAAGGTAGAGAATGGGTTAAGATTCAAATTTTAAAAATAATAATGATAACAGTCATTTTAGAAACAAGTAGATGCATTGTGAAATTAAGAAAAATATATATATTGAGTGCTTAGGTACCTACTGCATTTACCAATTTTGCCTAATAAGCTCAGAAACAAGATTACCACAGTATTCATCAACTTCTTGATTCAGAACTCATTAATTCTGTAAGGTAATTCAAATTCTTCTCATTCCTTCTATTTTGGAGAAAGATTGATGAACTTATCTGATTCCTTGAAGTGCACTAGAAAAGAAAAGAAAAAAAAATACAATCTTTGAAACTTGGAGACAAATGAGTTTTTGAGGTCCCACAATTCAAATCAATGTAATTCATTGCAATAAAAAGTGACTTAATAAACATTTGTTAAGGACTACACTGGGAATAAAAAGGCAAAAATAAAATTGTCTCTGAATTTAAGGAGTTTATGTTGCATTAGGGAAGGGCAACATAGAAGGTAGCACTTGTAAAAAGTACTAATTGTGTTTTTTCTTTCCCTATGCTTATTCCCTCAATTTCTTTTTTTTCCTTATTTTATTACTATAATTAGCTTTTTTAGTACTAGAAAAGGTGGCAATCAACCTTCTTCTTTCACCCCTGAATTTATTAGAAAGAATTCTAGATAGCCACCATTACAAATAATGGTAGCTCTTGATTTTAAATGTGTACTATTTATCATTTTAAAGAAAAGTCCATTTACTCCTATGTTTTCTAGTGGGTTTTTTTTTAAACCAAAATGGGTGTTGAATTCTGTCAAAAGCTGTTTCTATATCAATTGATAAATTATATGGCTTGTGTTGATACTATTATCAATATGGTTAATTAAGTTTATAAATGTCCTAATATAAAACTAATCCTGAATTACTAGTATAGACCTGAACTAGTTGTAATGTAAAATCTTTTTGACATGTTGTTTTAGCATCATTGATAATTTTTTTTTAAATGTTATGTATGTTCATTAGGGATATTAGCTACAGTTTTCTTCTGTTTTTATTCTTCTTGATTTATGTATTGAGAATATATCTGTATCACAGAAATAATTTGATGAGATCCCTTCTTTTACTATTTTGACAAACAATATAATATTGTTATAAGTTCTTTGAATGTCTGATAGAATTGACTTATGAATCAATTTTTCCTCTTTAAAAATTAATTTCTAGCTTATTAACTTTCTTCCTCTGAAATTATGTTGCTTAAATTCTCTATTTCTTGTTCTGCTAATTTGGATATTTTATATTTTTGGTAAATATTAATTTATTTCATATAAGTTGTTTAGTTAACTGACATGTAGTTGGACAAATAGTTTCTAAGTATATTCTTTATTCTTTCCCCATTCGTTGTGAATTATTCTTTTTCTTGACATTGGTAATTTTGTTTTCTTCTTTTAAAATCAAATTAGTTTATAGTTTATCTATTTTATTGTGTTTTTTTTAAATAGTTCCTCATAGATTTACTGTTGGTAGACCAGTAAATAGGCATAATCACTCTGAAAACCATTTTTTAAAATTATGCACCAGAAGTTACTAAACAATGCATACCTTTTGACCCATGTAACCACAAGGAGGAAAATGACTTTGAAAAACCTCTGAGAACTCTGTTCAATACAATGATCATTTATGAATCTGAAGACTGATTAAAAATGCTATCAGTTACAGAGAGGTGATGAGCTCAGATGCAAAATAATTAATAATAGTAACATAAATAATTCATATGTAGACATTGAGAGCATTTATTTTGCTTACCTGTATATATTTATACAATAAATTTGTTTTGCCTTTCTTTTTTCCCCCAATGGAATGGGAGGGAGAGAAAATATGGTGACTGTTATCTTTTTTTTTTTAGATAGAGAGGTGGGGGGATGCTCTAGTTATGAAATGCTGCATGCCATTTCAGATGAAATCACTGTGTTATTAGTTTTATGAACTTTTTTGGGCTTTGTTGCAAGAGAACCTTTATAAAATAAGAGTAAATCTATAAAAGTCTGCAATGTAAAAACAAAATTTACCAATAAAACTTAAAACAGAAAAGGTTGCATTTGAATTACACAATGAAAGAAGTGAAGGATTCTAAGAAACAGAAATGAGGTTTGAGCATTCCAGACATGGTTCATGGCCAACTGCCTGTGTAAAAGCATTTTGTGCTAATTTCAACTTGTACCAGAAAACCATACTTTGATATATTTGAAACTTACTTCCAAAAAATGTCCTTTTAATGGTGACATGATGAGAAGAGTTAATAACGATTCAACCAAAGCTATTTAGAAGTGTACTTTTATGTCATTTTATTCTCTTTCTAAATGCTCTCTAGGCAGCTTTGATACTTTGGGGGCAAATATTTTTGGCAATCAATCAAGAAATGAGTATTTATTAAGTACCTAACACATGCCAGTCATTTTGTAGATTAGTGTTGGGGAAACAAAAAACAAAAACAAATACAAAAAAAAAAATAAAGTACCTTCTTTCAGGGAGAAGAGATCTGGAGAGAGAAAAACATTTATGTATCTAAGTATATACAATATAAATATACACTGAATACATGCAAAATAATGAAAGGTAGTTGAAATGCAAAGTAGTAGAGAGAGGGAGGTGAGCTGTTGGTGGGGGAGGGTCAGGAAAGGTTTAGGATTGGAGGTGATGATTAAACTGATTCTTGAAGGAACTAAGGGATTTAATGAGAAGCAAGAGCTTTCCAGTGGTGGGGGAGAGCAAAGTTTCAGAGATGGAAGAGTGTGATACATAACAAGGGCAATTTGCAGTCTGGTTTGAGCAGACTGCAGGAAGGAGAATAATGTATAATGAAGCTGAAAAGATAGTCTGGCAGAGTCTGCTTTGATACCTCATGGGACCCTATATTTCTTTGGCACTGGTACTCCTTCCATTGATAGAAACCACAAACCCTCCAAGTTTACTAGTCTAGTCCGAATCTTCTTCATGTTTCCCATGACCCATCAATAGGGGGCCTCCAGTACCACATCATTCCCTCACCCACCCTTTTAAAGAATATTTCAGAGGGCACCAATGTACCATTCAGGTTATCCTTCTATTGTCCTTCATTCTTACTCTGTGACCAAATTATCTCCTTTCCTGGTGATACTGTTTTTTAAATCTTCAACAACAAATATAAAGACAAGTGTTTTTGAGCGCCAGAGTTAAAATGTGATAGTAACATTTAGAGTAAAATAAAGAATATGGTCTGTATCTTAAATCAGTCCACATGCTTTTCTTTTCTTAATTATGTATTATATCAAATTCTATTTAAGGAAACATAATAGAAAGCTTAGAGCTTTCCAATTAGCTTTTGGTTACCTTGGTTGGTATTGTTAATTACCTATTTTGGCATTAATATATTTTTAACCTTATTTAGATAGAACCTTAAACAGTAGTTAATTAAAATGATTATAGGAATTAGGCTGCTCTAAGTCACCTGACATTTCATTAGCTAGAAACTGACTTTGCATGGAGAGGAGATGTTTTGGCTATTTTTATTATAGGTCAGATAACACGCCCCAATTTTCAGCACCACAATCAATTCTGAAAGGCTGAAGAATTTTACTTAAAGCATGAAACAGAGGTTATGTTGTTTAACACCATCAAGAGTAAGAGTTACAGCAAAAAGCAATTAGGTTCATGTATTGTATAGATTCATGGAAGTGGATACCAGTTTAAGATGAGAGAGAAACAAGCACGCATCTGCTTAAGAATCCAGATCACTCTGAGAGAGACATGAGTAGGTTATATAATTACACCTTGTTATAAGACTGCAGACAGTAACGCAAATTTGTATATTGTACACATGAAATCTTGTCCTAGGAAACTGTCAGTTCTAGGTATTTTTGTGTTTTGTTTTATTTTTAATAACACGGTGCACCCGCCAAGTGAATGTTGGTTCTTTTCTTGACACCAGAGTTTTTAAAGAGGTGATGTGGCATGTGATATCAATGTCTTCTCATGTCCTATTGTCTTAGTTTCTTAATTAGCTTTGTGAATTGACCCTTTAGAATCTGTAAAAGTAAAGCAGAAAGGAATAAATCTCTTCCCTGCAGTATTTCCCCTACGGATGAGGCCATCTTTGAACACTGTTTCTCAAATGGGAAAGCCAATTCATCTAATCTAACTAAAGATATAAGCAGTGGTTTGAGAAAGTTTTGGTTCATGTAAATGACTAATTGTCAGAAGTGCCAGTAAAGAAAACAAAACATCCTTTATATTAATATTAATGTAGAAGCAAATTTGACATTATTAAGGTTCCTGGAAAATGCTATCATTGCCAAACATTCCAGTAATTTATTCTTTCTTGTGGTTTCAGTGACTACATTAGAAGAAGAGTTCTGAGTCTTGGGTCTGTGAACATTAAATATAGATAGAGGGATAGATGATAGATATGTGCATGCACACACACACATATACATACACACAAACATATACATATATACTTACATATTGATAATTGTATTTTGATATAATTAGTTTTTTCATCATCCTGTGTATTTTATTTTATGAGTGTAAATATACTATTCTGAGAAGGGTTATATAACCTTTACTAGGTGGATGAAGGGGTCAATGATACAAAAGAAAACTTAAGAACACTGGTATTGTAAAGTACAGTAAATTCTGTAAAGTAAACTAAATTCTGCTTTTCCTTACTTTGCTGGTTGGTGAATTTGGTATCAGATGAGGAGAACTATTTATTAGACCAAAGGAAGCTTTAAGATAAGTAAGAGATTGAAAACTAGCCAAGTCACCAAACGCTACAGAAAATCAGCCACTTATTCATGGCCCTTATACAAGGGCATCTGAAAATCCTATACGGCAAAGTGATACCAATCTGGGGAATACAGTTGGCTTATCTCTGATCCTGCCTGTTTGACCTTTGAAAATTTGAAATCTGCGCAAACATTCAATGCTGAATTTTTTTTTTTCTGCAGACGCATTAGCTAAAGCTGATAGCCTAAACTCTTTCTGATCCACCTTGTGATCTCAGTCTGAGTTCCTAAGGGCACCACTAAAAATTGAACTTTGTGCTTTCGAAGGATCGTTTTAATTGATCATCCGATTTGATAATGTTACAGGTGGATGTGTAGGTCCTAATACATGATAACATTATCTCTTTAAGTAGCAGAGGGAATATGGCCTGTACTTAAGGACCACCCCCCCCCCCAAAAAAAGGGACAGCCCACTTCTTTGAAGCTCAGAGTACATGGCTTATTTGGTTTTCCCAATTCAATACAGTTTATGCCTCTGATTCCCACTTTTGAATGAGTGAATGAATGAAAAATCATTTAAGTGCCTACTATACTCCAGGTATTGCACTAGGTCCTGGGGTTATGGGGAAAATATGATAGTCCCTATTTTCTAGAAGCTTGAATTCTAATTAGGGAGACAATATATTGGAATGGCCAAGGAAGCGAGATTTTAACTGAGGAATCACAAGAATAGCAAGTGGTATCACAGGACAAGTAATTGTCATATCTTGTATAGAAGCAATAGTAGTATTGATTTGATATCAGGCTTTTCTCAGGCCAAAAGGTAGAAGGTGAGAGGCGTCCTGGGGGAAGTGACAGAGCCAGATAAATGTAAGATGTTGAAGGATAGATGTGAAATATGGTCTGGGGGGTAGCTGGGGAAAGATGGTATCTCTATATGCAGGTGGTGGTGGGAGTCACTCATGGGCAGGATACATAACAAAATATCAATTCTACTGTCTCTGGCTCTGATTTAAAAACTAAGACCCAAACTCAAACCACCAGGTTGTTTCTCATTTTTTTTTTTATTCTGATGCACAGCTTCTTATCCAAATCCTACTCTATCCCCCCAAATAAACTTATCCTCTGGTTTCTGATCCATGTCAGGTGATTAGTTGTGACATCAAACTTGTGAAAACATGTGTTTTGATTTTCAAAGGGGCTAGGGCCTAACAATGCCTGAGATTCTTTGAATCTGTTACCACTGGATAGAGTTGAATGTGACAGGAAGGTATTGCTACCTAGTTAATAGTGAATTTTTCACTTTGAATTTAGCTAGTTAAAAAATACATATTTCTAACAAACTATGTGTTAGTATATGCATATATCATGTAGTTAAAACTTACTTTTCTGGGCTCATTCAATCATATCATTGATATAAAACAAGAAAATATCCTCACTGTCAAAGAAGGTATTTGTAATATATCCAAATGGAAAAGGAATTCCCTATAGATGCACCTCCAGATGGTTCACCAGATGCCCTTACTTGCACAGAGTATTTTGCTGATTATATCAAGCCCCTGGATCAAGGCTTCTACAGTGAGATACATAGCCACTCAAAAGAGATAAAACAGGTAATCTTCAGAGGAAAAACCAAGGGGGTTGTTTTTTTTTAAATTTTATTATTTTTTAAACATTCTTTTCTTTCTAAATTTTGAATTCCAAATTCTCTCCGTCATTCTCACCCCTCTCTCACCACTATGAAGGCAAGCAAAATGATGTCAATCATACATATGAAATCATATAAAACATATTTCAATATTAGTCATATCACAAAAAAGCATAACAACAATACCAACAGCAACATAATTCGTATTCATACGGCACTTCATAATTTGCAAAAGATCTTACATTTTATTCTAATAAAGAGTCACATAGGTGTTTTGATGCATAGAATATAGGACTTGGAGACAGAAAGACCTGAGTTCAAATCCTGCCTGTAATATTTGCTACTTAGTTGAATGGCCTTGGCCAAGTGATTTAAGTTCTCAGACTTAGTTTTCTCATCTACAAGATGGAGATAATAATAGCACTTACCTCATAGAGTTGCTGGGAGAATTAAATAAGATTATATGTAAAGCACTTTAAAAACCCTACAATCCTCTATAAATTCTAGCCAAAACCAACCTTGTAAAAGTGGTGCTATTTTCAGCTCCATTTCACATATGAGGAGACTAAAGTTAAGAAAAAGGCGCAAGGTCACAGGCAGGGACTTTCTGACGTAATATTTGAACTCAAATTTTCTTAACTTCAAACCAGTGCTCTATCCACTTTACAACAATGTCTCTCTTGTCTTGATTATGCTATGCAATTAGATGAGAAGATTTAGCCTTTTAGTACAAATATCTTGGTCATGTATACTGAACAGGCATTGAAGATGGACAATACCTGTGAGATACAGCTCCAACACCTGGGAGATTAAACATGAAGAGGAAACTCAGCAAGATTATAAACTGGGAAAGTGCTTGGAATTTTCTTTCTTTTTTTTTTTACTCCTTTTTTTTTACTTCTTTTTAGTTTTCAACATTCACTTCCATATAATTTTGAGTTCCAAATTATCTCCCCATCTCATCCTTCCCCCTACCCTAAGAGGGCATGCATTCTAAATACCCCTTACCCTAATCTGCTCTCCCTTCTATCTCCCCCCTCTTCTTTTGTCCCCTCCTCCTTCTATTTTCCTGTAGAGTAGGATAGATTTCTATACCCCATTGCCTGTATATCTTATTTCACAGTTGCATGTGAAAACAATTTTTAACATTTATTTTTAAAACTTTGGGTTCTAAATTTTCTCCCTTCCTCCCTCCCCACCCACCCTCATTGAGAAGACAAGCAACTGAAGAGAGGTTATACATGTGTAGTCATGCAAAACACCTACATAGTAGTTATGTTGAGAAAAACTAACTATATTTCCCTTCATTCTAACCCGCCTCCCCCCATTTATTCTATTCTCTCTTTTGAATTTGTACCTCCTCAGAAATGTTTGCTTCTGATTAACCCCTCCCCCAAGCTGCCCTCCCCTTTATCAACCCCCCAGCCCACTCTCTTATCCCCTTCCCCTATTTTCCTGTAGGGTAAGATAACATTCCATACACAATTGAGCGCATATGGTATTCCCTCCTTAAGCCAAATCCAATGAAAATAAGATTCACTCATTCCCTCTCACCTTCCCCAACTTCCCCTCCACTGTAAAAACCTTTTCTTGTCTGTTTTATGTGAGATAGTTTACCCCATTCTACCTCTCCCTTTCTCCTTCTCCCAGTAAAATCTTCTTGCACTCCTTAATTTTATTCTCCAGATATCACCCCTTCATCTTCAGCTCACCCTGTGCTTTCTATCCATCCATCCATCCAGTCAGTCATCTATCTGTCTATCTATCTATCTATCCATCTATCTATCTATCTATCCATATAATTTTTTTTTTTACTTCCAACTACCCTAATACTGAAAAAGGTCTCATGAGTTACAAATATCATCTTTCCATGCAGGAATATAAACAGTTCAGCTTTAATAAGTCCCTTATGATTTCTCTTTCCTGTTTACCTCTTCATGCTTCTGGAATCTTGTATTTGAAAGTCAAATTTTCTATGTAGCTCTGGTATTTTCATCAAGAATGCTTGAAAGTCCTCTATTTCACTGAATGTCCATTTTTTTCCCCTGAAGGATTATACTCAGTTTTGCTGGGTGCGTGATTCTTGGCTATAATCCAATATGCTTTACCCTCCAGAATACTACATTCTAAGCCCTCTGGTCCCTTAATGTAAAAGCTTCTAAATCTTGCGTTATCCTGAGTCTTTCCACCATACTTGAATTGTTTCTTTCTGGCAGCTTGCAATATTTTCTCCTTGACCTGAGAACTCTGGAATTTGGCTGCAATATTCCTAGGTGTTTTCCTTTGGGGATCTCTTTCAGGAGGTGATTGGTGGATTCTTTCAATTTCTATTTTGCCCTCTGGTTATAAAATATCAGGGCTGTTTTCCTTGATAATTTCTTGGAAGATGATATCTAACCTCTTTTTTTTTTATCATGGCTTTCAGATAGTCCAATAACTTTTAAATTATCTCTCCTGGATCCATTTTCCAGGTCAGTTGTTTTTCCAATGAGATATTTCACATTATCTTCTATTTTTTCATTCTTTCAGTTTTGTTTTGCAATGTCTTGAGCTTTCAAAAAGTCACTAGCTTCCATTTGCTCCATTCTGACTTTTAAGGAAGTATTTTCTTCAGTGAGCTTTGGACTTCCTTTTCCATCTGGCCAATTCTCCTTTTGAAAGCATTCTTCTCCTCAATGGCTTTTTGGACCTCTTTTGCCATTTGGGTTAGTCTATTTTTAAGGTGTTCTTTTCTTCAGTATTTTTTCGGTCTACTTTAGCAAGCTGTTGACTTGCTTTTCATGATTTTCTTGCATCATTCTCATTTCTCTTCCCAGTTTTTCCTCTACTTCTCTTACCTGCTTCTCAAAATCCTTTCTGAACTCATCCATGGCCTGGCACTGATTCCTATTTTTCTTGGAGGCTTTGGATGTAGGACATTTGACTTTGTTATCTTCTTCTGGTTATATGTTTTGATCTTCTTTGTCACCAAAGAAAGATTCTATGGTCTGACTTTTTTACATAGTTTGCTCATGTTCCTAGTCAATTACTTCAGTTTTAAACTCTTTGTTAAGGTAGGGGTCTGCTTCCAGTGTGGAGAATGTACTGTCTCAAGCTCCAGGGGTTTTGTGCAGCTGTTTTCAGAGATACTTCTAGGGACCTGCAAATTTTCAGCTCCTGCAAGGTGGTATGATCAAGAATGAGGTGTTTACTCCTTTCCTGACCTGCATTCTGGTTTATGAGTGACCACAAGCATTCTTCTCTGCCTTGGAAATGTGAGGAGGACTCCCCCTCTGCCACCACTACAAGCTCCACCACGCCAGTGCTCCTTATTGCCCTAAGATTGCCACCCAGAACTGTGACCTAGATTCAAGTATGAGCACAGCAAGAGAACACTGTCTCATCACCACAAAGAGATACCTGTAATCCTCCTTTAATCAGCCACTCAATTCTCCCTCTGTCTATGGGCCAAGAGCTCAAGAAGCAACCACTGCCCTGGGACTGTGCTGGGATTGGGGCTGGTAAGAAGCTTCTCTCTCACTGCAGTCATAGACCTTTCCTACTGACCTTCTAAGTTGTTTTTGGCATTTGTGGGTTGAGAAGTCTGGAAACCACCACAGCTGCCTATGATTCAGTCCTCTGAGGCCTGCTGCAGGTTCGCTGAGGCCTGGTCTATGCCTGTGCAACCAAGCTGAATTGTGTTTCTCTCCTGGCCTGGTGCAGTAGACCTTTCCAATCAATTATCCAGGTTGTCTTGAGCTGAAAATTTGTTTCACTCTGTCTTTTTGTGGGTTCTGCTGCTCTAGAGGTTGTTTAGAGCCATTTTTTGGAGGGCTTTGGGAGAGAGCTCAAGCAAGCCACTGCTTTCACTCCTCCATCTTGGCTCTGCCCCCGGCATTTTCAATGAAGTTAATTTGATCCTTGTTATCAAGAATCACATTTAGAGCACCAACAGTCTATGTATAATGCTACACTTTGTAAAAATGTTATGAATCATGGAATGCTACAAATTTGGAAGAATCAAAGTTGTAGGAGAACTAAAAGAAGAGATATATGATGTGCTTAGGTAGCCTGGAAGTACATCACCAATATGATTTATCTTTAAAAAGTGGTGTCAATAATAATGAAAACATACAGAATGGATTTGTGATTTCATTGATGTGGGGAATTCTCAGTGAAAAAAAATGTCCTCCAGAAATGTATATTCACAACTGCTCTACAACCAGCAGTATTAAAATGTTGCAGACAGTATTAAAAGATTAAGTTATTTTTCCAGGTTCACACAGGTAGGATGAGCCAAGAGACTCTGCTGTTGCTAAGACTGGTTCTCTACTGAGATGAATGAAAAGCCTGAAAGATAGAGTTTCTGGGTAAATAATAATCAATTTATTGATTAGGTTACCAAATAATCAATATATTGATGGTCAGTGGTCTTTCTCCCTAACCAAACACAAAACCATGGAGATCCCTGAATGCTTAAATATCTTTGGAAAAGGATGTGCCTCTGACAGATGAAAAACTATTCTTATTGGTGAACAATTAATGAGGGTGTGGACATATTAATGAGGAGATTGGCCAAAAGTCTTCAGCTCCTCCTGCTGACAAAGTGACTTCATCATGAGACTCAGCTTCTTCTAGCAATCTGGACCAAAAAATCCATCTCCACCCAGACCACTCTGGTTGAACAATGGGGGGTTTCAAGGAAGTGAACCTAATGCTTTAGTGCTAGAATTCACCTAGATTAGATTCTATTTACACTTTAATCAGAAATAAACTCTCCTAATTGGGGGGGATCCCACCCAATATTGAGGAGAATGTTTCTGGAGGATTAGGCCAATCTCATCATCAGCTCTGTCCTTCAGAGATTAACTGACGTATGAGGACTTGTCCCTGAATGAGGAAATAGAAAAGGAAAAAAAAAGCCTAGATACTAATTTGGCTATTAATATAATAGAAAAATAATCATTTTCCTCACTTCCCACCACTCAATTGTGGGTACTACTCAACGGCTTATATGATCAGGAAAGAATGTGGATCTGCCAAACAGCTAAATGAGGGATAACAGATGGACATACCAAGTACTACAAGGGTATCAATAAAACATTAAAAGCTCCCCCCAAAGAAGGAAAGAAAGAAAGACTACAGAGACTAGGAAGACTACAAACTATGCTTCTGTTTTCTAAGCATATGGAATAATAGGAACGAACTAACTGGGAAGGAGATGTCCTGCCAGGCCTGCTTGGATGAATAGATAAAATGGTGATTTGTCATAGGTGTTGCAATAATTTGCATGCAAATGGCTCTTAACTGAAGTGCATAAAAAGTTAATTATCTTAAATAGGGTAAATATTCCTCCTAAAGTCTTATTCACAATTTTAAATGTGCTTACAAGTTTGTTTGCTTGTTTTTCACCCCCAGCAACAATACAAAGGCTGGCTTAAACCTGGCCTAAATTATGAATTTCAAATGATTGGGGTGAAATCCAAATTTATTAAAATTTGAAAGGCATAGGATAATTTTATAATGGCAGATAAACACCTATAATTATAGCTGACATAATTCATTGAATCTATGATTTCCTAATAATAATGCATCTAATGGCCTTCTAATTGTTTTCCCTGATTCTAGCCTTTCCCCTCTTCATTCTATCCTCTACATATAGTATAACAAGGATGAAAATCACTTTCCTAAGGTATGGATATGACTATGTCAGTCCTCTGCTCAAAAATCTTCAGTGGCTCCCTAGTACCACTAGAATAAAATAAAACTTGGCCTCACATTCAAGACCAACCATAATCTGAATCCTACTTTGTTTTCCAGGCTTATTTTATACCACTCCTCCTACTACTAATAATAATACAATCTAGCTATTATTTAATACAAGCTAGCTAGTGTTTATATATTGTTTTAAGGTTTGTAAAGCACTTTACACATATCTCATTTGATCCTCAAAATAATCCTGGGAGGTAGGTTCTATTATTACCTCATTTTACAGATAAGAAAACTGAGGCTGTCATATTAAGTGATTTGCCAAGTTTCACAGAGCTAGTAATCTAAAGTCAGATTTGAAATCAGGTCTTACTGAATATAACTCTAGCACTCTACCTACATAGCTGACTATGTTCTAGGCAAACTGGTTTAATGATGACTCTCTGTGTTTTCTTCCCTCGTTAGAATATAAGTTCTTTCCGGACTGGTACTATCTTTCTTTTTGCTAATATTTGTATTCCCAACACAGCATAATATCTGACACATAGTAGGTGATTAATAAATGCTTGTTGGAGGCAGCTAGGTGGCACAGTGGATGGAGCACTGGCCCTGAAGTCAGAAGGACCTGAGTTCAAATCTGGCCTCAGACCACACACTTGACACTTACTAGCTGTATGACCCTGGGCAAGTCACTTAACTCCAATTACCTAAAAAAAAAAAATGAATGCTTGTTGATTTGATGAACTGTTTCTAAAACTCTACAGTCCCTTTTCTACCTCCTTGTATACATATATCTCAAATTTACCTTTCCAAATACTTGTTCTCCTTGAGGTTTCAGCAAAAGATCCATCTCCAATGTGAAGCTCTCATTGGTTTGTGCTCTCCACCTTGTAAGTGATAAGTATGTATCTATATCATCTATGTCATCCAGATCTATCTCTACCAATCCAAACACATATGTACAGATATAAGAATATTTGTATATGTTTATAATATATATTATATATGTACAGACATGCATATAACTAAATTAATCTATATGTGTATGTATTTGTATGAATATATATATACATATATTAAAAACATATATATTTGTGTATGTTTTTATAAATGGAGTTATACTTCAATAGAATACAGTATCCTGAAGATAAAGGCTTTCATTTTTTTTTCCTTTGGATTGCTATAAACTTAGCACAATGCGTTGTATATAGTAGGTATTGAATAATTGCTTATTTAATTGAATTCCATTGAATCTCATTAATGGGAATATTCCCTGTTTCTCATCTTGAACAGTTCTTGTTCATGTCTTGGCAAAACCTCCATTGAGGAGCTACCTCTGGTTTCTCTAATAAAACATCTTGGCAATATGATGTATTAGGTACAAAATATGTAGAGGTGGAAAATATGAGGTCCAAGTCAAATTTTTTTTCTGAGTTAGAATGAGCTTGCCTACAATATAATGTATCTAATGTTTCTAAAGATGCAATCAGGATGGGTGGTAGTATTAATCAAGATGTTCAACCTCCTCCTGAACCAGGGTGTACAGCTTTGGTGACAGGTAAACCATCTTGGTCTAAGCAAGTTTGTCTCATCTCTGGTTGACAGATGTTGCAACTGGTTAAATTTGAAGGAGAAAGAATACATGTAATTTCACTATCTCCTCTAAGTAGGTGTAAGCAGAGATAATCTTATTTTCTCAAATGGAAGAATTGCTGCAATAAGTAGAAAAAAAGTGTTGAGCTGAGGGCAGTATAGAGTAATAGATATTAATGACACTAACTGAGTAGATGTTTGACCACATTATTCCCTCTTGTTTTAACATTATCTTAGGATGTGTGTGTGTGTGTGTGTGTGTGTGTGTGTGTGTAAAATGCTTTAGACATGCACAACATGACATATAGTAGGTCCTTTTTGGGTGTCTCCAAATATGAAACATTGGATATAAACAAAAATAAAGATATTCCTTTGATGTTCTAATTCTCTCTTTCTCTCTCTCTCTCTCTCTCTCCCTCTCTCTCTCTCTCTCTCTCTCTCTGTCTCTTTCTCTCTGTCTTGTCTCTGTCTATCTATCTGTGCGTGTGTCTGTCTGTCTGTCTCTTTTTCCCTCTTTGGAAATACATTTTCTAGATGCAAGTAAAGAGGTAGCTTTATTTTCTTGTCCAAGTCTTTAACTTCTTAATCATTAAATGTATCTTTCCATTTCTCTTGTTGAGAATAGAAAAGTTCTATCAGAGAGAATCCTAAAAAACCAAAAAGTGGCAGGACTTTGAACAAGACTCTAAAATACTCTAGAAAACAGATGTGAAATGTGTCAGTGCACCAAGTGGTTGTATACAATGCCAGACTGTTTTGTTTCTTTGCTCTATGCACCACTCCTCAAACAAACAAACAAAAAAATTAGAAAGACAAAAAGTATTTTTTTACTGAAACTTAAGACTTACAGAAGAAATTCCAAGCAAGCCATACAAAATGGTCATAAGCTTTTCTTCAAGGGAGATTTCTCCACTTAAAAGCAGAAACACAATATTAGCAAAAGATTGATTTTGAATGTTTCCATTTTTGTTCAAAGATCCAGCTTGCTTATCTGGTGAAGATATTATTAATGTGTATATGTATATTATGGATACCTTATGCAGTCTGGTGGAGCCTATGGCCCCCTTTCTAAATGTATAAAATAAAATATAATATACAAAGGAAATTAGTTATGTTATTACATTAGTTATATTATATTAGTTAGATTTTTAGTTATTTTTAGTTATTATTAGTTATTTTTTATTTTGTGTGTTTGTGTGTGTGTGTGTGTGTTTGTGTGTGAGGCAATCAGGTTAAGTGACTTGTCTAGGGTCACACAGCTAGTAAGTATCATGTATCTGAGGCCAGATTTGAACTCAGGTTCTTCTGACTCCATAGCCACTATTCTATCCACTGCACCACCTAGCTGTCCCTTATTATTTTTTTACTTTATATTTTAATATTTTTTTCCAATTACATGTCAAAACAGTTTTTACATTTTTAAAAAATTTTTAGTTCCAAGTTCCTTCCTTTTGTTTTCCTTCATTGAGAAGGCAAGCGATTTGATATAGGTTATACCCATGCAGATATACAAAACATATTTCCATATTAGTCACGTGCGGGAAAAAATACACAGAGATCAAAACAAAAACAAGAAAAATAAAATTTTTAAAAATGGTCCAATTTGCATTCAGACTCCATCATTTTTTTCCCTCTGTAGATGGATAGTATTTCTCATCATAAGTCCTTCAGAATTTTCTTGGATCATTGTATTGCTGAAAATAATGACATCATTCACAGTTGATCATTACATAATACTGTTGTTACCATGTTTAATGCTCTCCTAGTTCTGCTCATTTCACTTTGCATAACTTCATGTAAGTCTTTCCAGGTTTTTCTCAGACCATCTTGCTTTTCATTTCTTATAGCAATTGTATTCCATCACAATCATGTACCACAAACTGTTAAGCCATTTTCTAATTGATGTGTGTCACCTGTACTTCCGATTCTTTGCCACCACTAAAAGAGCTGCTTATAAATATTTTTGCACATACAGGCCCTTTTCTTTTTCTTTTTTATCTCTTTGGGATAAAGACCTAGTAATGGTATTACTGGGTCAAACAAAGGGTACGCATATTTCTTTTATCTCTTTGCTCATAGTTCCAAATTGCTCTATAGAATGACTGACTCAGTTTACAACTCCACCAGCAATGCATTAGTGGCTCAATTTTCCCACATCCCCTCCAACATTTGTCATTTTATTTTTCTGTCATATTAGCTAATCTGATAGGTATAGGGTGTTATCTCAGAGTTGTTTTAATTTGCATTTCTCTAATAAAATGATTTAGAGCATTTTTTTTCAATATGACTATAGATAGCTTTGGTTTCTTCTTCTGAAAAGTGCCTTTCCTATCCTTTGGCCATTTATCAATTGGGGAATGGCTCTTATTTTTTTTTTATAAATTTGACTCAGTTCTCTATGTATTTGAGAAATGAGGCCTCTCAGAGAAGCTTGCGGTACTGCTGTAAATTTTTTTTCACAGCTTTGAATACTAATTGTATTTCCCTACATCTTATTTTTACCTTATCATCTTATTCTCTCTCTCTCTCTCAATCTCTCTTTTTCTCTCTCTCTCTCTCTCTTTCTCTCTCCCAGTGTTCATCCTCAAAAAGTGTTTTGCTTCTGACTACCACTTCCCAGTCTCCCAATCTGCCCTTACTTCTACTAGCATCCCCTCTTCTCTTATTCCCTTCCTCTACTACTTTCCTGTAGGGTAGGATAGATTCCTATATGCAGCTGTGCATATCACTCCCTCTTTGAGCCAATTCCAATGAGAGTAAGGTTCTCATGCTTGTCGCCACCTCCCCCATCTTCTTCTTCACTGTAAAAGCTTTTTGCATCTCTTTTACGTGAGATCATTTATGGCTCTAGGACATGGTGGCAGTTTTCCTTGATAATTTCTGAAAATATGATGTCTATACTTTTTTTTTAAATTGTGACTTTTAGTTGGTCAAATAATTCTTAAATTATCTCTTAATCTGTTTTCCAGGTCGGTTGTTTTTCAATGAGATATTTCATATTTTCTTCTGTTTTCTCATTCTTTTGATTTTTTAAATTGCTTCTTGATGTCTCATAGAGTCATTAGCTTCCATTTTCCCTTTTTAATTTTTAAAGAATTATTTTCTTCATTGAGCTATTGTACCTCCTTTTCCATTTGGCCAATTCTGCTTTTTAAGGATTTCTTCTCTTTATTGGGTTTTTGTGCTTCTTTTACCATTTTGGCCTATTCTGTTTTTTAACGTATTATTTTCTTCAGTAATTTTGTGCTTCCTTTTTCAAGTTGTTGACTCTTTTTTCATGATTTTCTTGCATCACTGTCATTTCTTTTCCCAATTTTTCCTCTACCTCTCTTTTTTTGATTTTTAAAATTCTTTATATGCTCTCCCAGGACCTGAGACTAATTCACATTTTTCTTTGAGGTTTTCAATGTAGCAGTTTTGATTTTGTTGTCTTCTTCTGAGTTTGTGTTTTGATCTTCCCTGTCACCATAGTAACTTTCTAAGGATCTTTATTTATTGTTTGCTCATTTTTCCTACCTATTTCTTGATGTTTAACTTTATATTAAAGTTGGGTTCTGTTCCCTGGGTATAGGAAGCAGTGTCCCAAGCTTCAGATTTTTTATACAGCTAGTTCTGGGAAGGGGGGTCTGTAATCTTTCAATTCTTTCAAGGTGGTATAATCTAAGGAGAGGAGTATTCACTCCTCTCCTGGCCTGTACTCTGGTCTGTAACTAACCACAAGTACTTTTTTTTTTTTCTGCTCTGGAACTGTGAGGAAGATCCCCTCTCCAATGGGGCTTAAAATTCAGGTGTGCTAGTGACTCAGGACTGCAACATGAATTAGAATATGGGCAATACAATAAAGTCCTGAACCCAGGGCCCCAAAGGTACCCTTGTAATTTCCTTTGGACCAGTTCTCTAACCCCCTTACCATCTGTGGGATGAGAGTTCTGGAATCAGCCACTGACTCCATTGATTTAGTCACTCTCAAGGTCTGCTGCTTGTTTTCTGGGGTTGGTCAGACAGTGTTTCCCTCTCACCCCACTGTGATAAACATTTCCTGCTGACCTTATAAATTGTTTTGGGTGGGAAAATTGTTTCACCTTTTTTTTTTTGGTTCTGCTACTACAGAATTCATTTTGAGGCTTTATTTTAATGTTGTTTGAGGAAAAATTTGGGAGAGTTCAGGCAAGTCCCTGCATTTACTCTGCCATCTTGGCTCTGTGCCCTCATGATTTTTAAATTTAATTTAAAATTTTAAAATTTAAATTTTTAAATTCTTTTTTATATCACAGACTCTAAATTAAGAACACCTGATGCAGTGTCCAATGAGTTAGACTTGGATAGAAAGTAATTTCTAAAGTATAATTGGTTAGTTGAATTAACCAATGCAGTTAGCATCACCCTAAAAATGCAAATGGAGCCCACATAACTGAAAAAAGTTATCACATTGTGACTAGCTGACAAAGACTTTCATTCTCCATGCTTATCCTTAAACTATGATGGGTGAGATGAATAAAAGTGGAGACATGTAACTGCTTTTAAACAACTGCACAACAAACCAGATGATACTTCTAGTCTATTCTCCTTCATTACAACAGTGAATCAAGACAAGACATAGATTTGCTAAAGTGCATTTAATCACACAGGAGTGAATACAGTATGCATTTGTATTCTGTAATGTTTCAAAGACTGTCTATTGAATACCAACAAAAGAAAGGGAGAGATTTTGGCAGGAAAGGGAAATGATGCTCACTTGATGTTGAAATTGAATTTCAGCGTTATTCATAGCAAAAACATTAGTCCATACTCTGGATCTTTCTATGGCTCAGGCTTCCTTGGTCTTTCACTGTTTTGTTCCATTATTTGCTAATGAACTGTCTAAAATTGGAACACTTACCTAAAGTCAAGATTGAAAGCAGCACTGTATAGATCTGCCACATGGAAGACCATTTATTTTTCAAAATACCTAAACCTATTCTTCTCAACTTCTCTCCATTGGGTTAATACATTTTAGTCATAAAATATACTTTAGGATCTACCAGTGGATATTCTTCTAGAGGAAATTGTGTTTGTGGTTTGTTTGTCCTTCATTCTTGAAGAGGACCATGACGTCAGGGACATGATGACATGACATGCAGTTGACTTTGATTTGAGTGAGGGAGAGCTGTGCAAAGTCATTAGCCTTACTTTCTCCTCCAGAGCCATCTGGGTTCAGTGGCCAAATATCAATCAGAATGACTGACAATAGCCCAGGATGCAGTGGGGGACCTTACCTTTTTAAGCTAAGGTCTTTTCCAGTTCTCATTTTGATTAAGGCAATGCTCATTCATTAAATAGGCCCCTTTAATAATAAAAGAAAACCAAACTGGGTGGGGAAGACTCTCAGAGTAGAAAACAGTTACTATTTACATTCACTCTGAGCCAGGAGGGCCCAAAATTAACCATTAAGTGGTGCTTGGGCAGGGACCTATTGTTGTCCAATCCATGAGATTCAGAGTGAATTGTGTTTAAGGCTTGGTCTTTGAGAAAGAACTCCAGCCAGAAAACCCAAAGTTAACTAGGTAGATTTTGGCCATTGAAATTTACCTTCCTTTGGGCAGAATACCCGTAGTTCATGTTTTAAAGCCCCTTCCCCAAATTAGCAATCCTGTGGTTCTGCAGTGACACATGATAATAATATGCATGGATTTCATCTGGTTCTACTCAGGAACTTATTTGCCAGCAAATGCTGGATTACCCAGCCATCTTGTTTGATCCAGAACTGACCTCTGAGTCTTGTCCCTCCCCTCTCTCTTTCTCATCTCTTTTTCTCATTCTTTTCCTCTAATGTTTCTCATGATATAACATGAATCAAAACCACTTATTATTTACTATGTTCTTTAGCCTTCAATTTCAGACATAAAGGATCATAGAATTAGATCTGGAATAAGCCTTAATAAGCAACTTAATTCAACACCCTATATGTTACAAATGAGGTGGGGAAAATGAAGTTCAAAGATGTAACTTGGCCAAGATCACACAAGGTAGTTAAGTGGAAGAATTGAGACCTGAACCCAGGTCCTCCGACTCCAAATTCACTGTTCATTCCATGTCCCATATGTCAAAAAATTACTGTAGTTCATCCTTTATCAAGACACAAAAATATAAAGTGCCAACCCTATTTGGATGGAGTAAAACCAAGTTTTAAGCAGTGAGCCCAAATATCTCCCAATATTTTGAAATAAGTTGCAGAAAATTAGGAGCAGAACCAACAAGGAAAGTTTCACTTTAACAAAACATATGAAAGTATAAATTTGAAACAATTTTAAATTCAGGGGTGATTATTCACACTCCACAAAGCATTCTAGGCTTTACAAAACAATTTCCTGTGATCTTCCTTTAAATACTGAAATTTCATGATACACTGATGGGTTGGTTTATACTGGGATCATCATTTGCAAAGTGTTTTAACAAATTTTATCTTATTTTATCCTCATAACAACCCTGGGAGATAGGTACTATTGTGAGGCTCATTTTGAAGATGAGGAAACTGAGACACATAGGGGTTAGGTAACTTGTCCAGGGTCACACAACTAGGGAGTTCTGAGGTAGGATTTGAACTTGGGTCTTCTCTAGTCTAAGTCTAGCACTCTACCCACTATGCAACTGAACTATCTGGCTAAAGTGTTAGAAGCCATTGCCTACTAAATGTTAATATAAAATTCAAAGATTGCCTCTTAAGTGTATATCTCAACCCTCAAATCAAAATTTTGTAGAGGCAGAAAGAAGTATAGAGGTAGTTCTTTTAGCCTTCATTTTAAAATGGTAAAATAAGATTCAAGTTCAATTTATATCTGTGGTAGACTGATAGGATAGTATTTTTGTTGAAGACAGGAAGTCTCCTCCTCCTCCTCCTTCTCCTCTTTCTCTTCTTCCTCTTCCTTCTCCTACTTCTTTCATTGATTTTTTTAATGTTACAAGCATTTCTGTATTACCTTCATTCCATAGTCATTGTTGCCAAGAGTTATCTTTGTTCTACTCATGTCCTTTCTTCTTTTTTTGTTTTTATTTAGTATTTTATTTTCCCCAATTATATATAAAAACAATTTTTAACATTTGCTTTTAAAACTTTGAGTTCCAAATTCTCTCCCTTCCTCCTTTCCCACCTCCTACCCATTGAGAAGGCAAGCAATTTGATAGAGGTTATGTATGTGTAGTCATGCAAAACATTTCCATAATAGTCATGCTATGAATGAAAACACAGACCAAACAAAACCTCAAGAAAAATAAAGAAAGCAAAACAAAGTATGCATCAATCTGTATTCCAACACCACCAGTAATTTCTCTGGGTTTAGATAGCGTTTTTCATCATAAGTCCTTCAGAGTTGTTTTGGATCGTGCCCTTTCTTCTTGTCAAGTATCCTTACCTTGTTCTTCCTCTAGAATTTCACTACCTCCCCATATCTGGAATCTTCATCACTTGAAAATTCCAGTTGCTTTGATAATTGGTAGCTACTTGACTGTGATGTCTAAAGTAGCAGACCAAGCTGAAATACCTGAGGGAGATCTTTGTCCTCTTCATAAAATACCTCAGAGAGCATCCTTGTTACACGTGACAAAGAAGGTATATCTGTACCAAACTAAGAGTAATGAGACTGTGGCCCAAACTACTTTCTGGGTTCTGAGAAAACCTCTCTTATAATCATCTATCACCTTATTCCTGTTGCCATGGCCTAAAAATCACTCTTGCCCAAGACCTAGACATTCCCATACTATCTAGGTCAAAGTTGTGTCCTGTCCCCTTGAAGATACAGACATACCATTATATCTCTTAAGTGTGACTCAGCTGCCCCTCCCCTGCTTCTCTTACCCTGAGCTTCATGACTCTTTAGTTGTCTTACGTGAAATGCCTTTCCTTGTGCAAAGAAAAACCGTGCCCAAATAGAGGTCATCGCTTTTAGCATGACTGACTGTAGAGCTAGAGCTGGCAGGTACCTTAGAGGTCATTTAGTCCAATATCTTTCATTTCACAGAAAAAGAATATGAAGCCCTGGAGGATAAGTGACTTGTTTAAAGTCACACAAGTAGTAAGTAGCAAAACTGTGACTTGAATCTAGGTTCTCTCACTCCAAATCCAGAGTTCATTCCTAATAACATAAAGCAAGCAAACAAACAGCAACAAAAACCACTACTGTAGTAAATTCTGTATCAAGACACAAACATGATGAGTGTTAATCATGTTTATTGTTGCCCAGGAAGGTTCAACGATCTGCCCATGGTAACACAGGTTGTAAGTAGCACAGCCAGGATTGCGCTTGGGCCCTATGGCTCCAGGTTCAATTTCTGCTACAGTGCACTTCTTCTTGTATGGAAATCTCCTTGCCTGAAAAATCAGTTTAGGACTGTTTAGGAGAATATTTCTGGAGTAAGATATGCATGATTTGTTTATGACTTTTCACCATGAATGATGTGATCTACTTAAAAACCACTTGTTTACACCATGAAAATTGTCTAAGTGCTCTTATATGAGACCAGTCTCTTCATAGAGAGCAGCTTTTTCATTTTGCTCAATAGGAATTGTTGATTTGAAAAAAAATACCAAGGTGAGTTGTATATTTTCTCAGAAATCTCAGTATATTAGATATATGCTTTTTTTATAAGTTGAAAATTTTAGTCAAAATCAAGTCATCCACAAGAGGGGAGAGAGAGAGAGAGAGAGAGAGAGAGAGAGAGAGAGAGAGAGAGACTCAGAAAGAGGGAGAGAGATGAACTTTCTCCATAAAACATAAAAGTTAATCCATAATTAAAAAAAAAGGATGAGTGCATCCATAATTATCTGAGAATTAGATATGAAAAATAGAGGCTTCTTTATTTAGACCTTTCTACTTAAATAATGAAGCAATGGGGAGTGATTTCATGGGAATGTACAATTTAATCTAATTCAGTAAGGGAATTGGAATGTTACATTCACTCTGCTATTAATGGCATGGTTCTTAAGACAGCTGAGGACATTGTGTTAAAGCCAGGCAGAGATTTCTCAGAGAGCAAAAAGTGATAACAGATACAATAGTAAATCTTAGACACAAAGGACATGAATGGGAAAGTGGAAAAGGAAAGTTTCATAAATTTGGGGAAAGTATGGCTAAACAAAAGGTATTATGGAGTAGTCAAGATAAAAGTTAAATTAGCCAGCAAATAAATATTGAAGGCCAAGCATTTCTCCCAGTTTGTTTTCCTTGTAGAGCTCCGCCACCAGGGGAAAGCATCAACCTTCTTTGACATGGAGTCAACAGTGTTGTTTCCTTGGATGGGAACATAGCTGCTTTTTTGCGATGTCATTTGCAGAGTTTAAATTAAGGAAAAAGAAAAATCCAGATTAAATTAAAGTTGGACAGCAAATAATTTATAGTCATAGAATTTCCTACGTGAGAAGAGTGTTGGATAATTTAATCCAACCCCATCATTACATGGATGGGAAACTGAGGAGAAGATAACACATTGAATGAAAATTGGGATCCAAAATGATATTAACTGGTTACAAAATGGGGCTGAACCTAATAAGATGGCATTTAATGGATTTAAAGATAAAGTCATACATTCTGACTAAAAAAAATAATTACAGAAATAAGGAGCAGTATAGAATGATGGAGATAGCACCTAGTTTGGAGTCAGAGGATCTAGATTTAAATTCAGTCTCTACCACTTAAAGTTTGTGTGACTTTAAGCAAGTGACTTCACCTGTCTAGTTTTTAGTTTCCTAGGCAGGTAGGTAAGAACTGGACATGTAGTCAGGAAGAACTGAGATCAAATCCAGTCTTAGACACTTACTAGCTGTATGACCATGGGCAAATCATTTAACCTCTATATGCTTCCATTTCCTCATTTATAAAATGGAGATTATAATAGCCCCTAACTCACAGGGTTGCTATGAGAATAAAATGAGGTTATATAAATTTAAATGCATATATATGTATACACCTAAATACCTATATGTGCATGTACATATAGTTTTGTAACCTTAAAGTATTATATAAATGTTTATTTTATATATATATATATATATTTGATGAGGCAATTGCCCAGGGTCACAAAGCTAGTAAGTGTCAAGTATCTGATCTGAGGCCAGATTTGATATTATTATAAATTTTAATGAGGAAGTTGCACTAAATATTCTCTAAGGTTCTTCCCCCTCTAAATTTTATAATTCTTTTCTTTTTTTTTGTTTTTTGGTGAGGCAATTGGGGTTAAGTGATTTGCCCAGAGTCACACAACTAGCAAGTGTTATGTGTCTGAGGTCAAATTTGAACTCAAGTCCTCCTGACTCCACGGCCACTACTCTATCCACTGTGCCACCTAGCTGCCCCTATAATTCTTTAAATAGAGCATGAGGGAAATGTCACACGAAAATATTCCACGTGAAAAAAATCTGCAAATTCCATGTGTGTCAACAGGGGGAGGGGAATTTCCAAAGCAAACTTAGACTACATTTAATTTCAATTAAAATATATATATTTCTGAAGCACCTATCTACTATGTATAAGATGTTGTTCTAGGTTCTGGGGACACAGAGACAAAAATGAAAAAAAGCTTACATTTTCTGGGGGGAATATAACCATTTACAAATAAGTGAAATGAAGTGAATTGAACTGATTATGAATCATCAGTGTGATGTGACAGCCAAAAAAATTTGTGTGTGAATTTAGCTCAATTAATAGAGTCAGAGGATATAGAGAGAGGGAACTGAGAATTCAGCTGCACTGATTCTTAGTCAGATCTTCTCTAGAACATTAAGCTCAATTCTAGTCATGTTTAAGCAAGCCTTAGACAAACTGGGGCTTGTGCAGAGGACAGTCAGAATGGCAAGAAGACTCAGAGCCATGCCACATGATTAGGTGAAGGAACCAGAGAGGTTTAACATACACAAGAGAAGATTAAGGAGAGATTATTTGCCCCAGGAGTAGAAGTAGAAACAATGGGTGAAAGGCACAGAGATATATGTTATGGTTTCCTATAAGAGGTTATATGGTACAATAGAAAAAGTGCTGTATCTCTGGTGTCAGAGTCAGTCAGTCAACAAGTGTTTATTAAGTGCTTGTTGTCAGTTCAAATCCTGCTTCTGCTGCTAACCACATCTGTGACGCTGAGCAAGTCATTCAACTATACTAGCTCTCTGGTGTTGAGCTGTGAAATGAGAGTGTTTGACTAGAGAGTCTTTCAGGTTGTTTCCAGGTCTAAATATATGGTCCTATAATCCTCAAAAAGATAATTCCTCAAGTCAAATCAACAAGCATTTATTAAGCACATACTATGTACAAAGCATTATGCTAATCACTGAGAATACAACAAAGTGGTGGAGAGGAGGGTGGCAGACCTTGCTTTCCAGTAGCTCACATTCTCTATGGGGTGAGGGAGGATATGAAGTGCAAACAACTACGAAAAAACAAGATTAATAGAGGGTAAATTGGAGATAATTAACAGAGAGAATGTACTGGGAAATAATTCTGGCAAATGGGATTAAATAAATATATGTATATATGTATGTATATATATATACAGTTATAGTTATGGTTATGGTTATGGTTATGGTTATGGTTATGGTTGTAGTTAAGGTTATCCAAAAGAAAAATGAACTGTTTTAGGAGGTGTATGTGTGTGTGTGTGTGTGTTTAATCACTGAAGGTCATAAAAGAGAACCTGTAATTTACTTCTTTTGGGGGATACTGAAGAGAGAATTACTTACTCTTCTGGTATGAATTAGGTAGTCTTTGATGTCCCTTCTACCTCTGAAAGTTTCTGTGATCTACAATTTCCAAAGAAGAAGTAAAATGACTTACATAAGATCTATATACTGAATTAGTCACAATTTTAAGACTAAAACTTATGACTGCTAGGAAGGCATGTGGATAGTGGAGAGACCTGGATATGGAGTTAGGAAGATCTGGGTTCAAGTCCCAGCTTTTAAACTTATTCCCTTTGTGACTATGGGCAAATCACCTAACCTTTCTGAGTCTCAGATTCCTCATCTGTAAAATGGATGATAAACCTGTAGTACCTCTCTCATAGGACTATTGTGGGGCTCCAGTGAGATAATGTATCTAAAATTCTTTAGAAACATTTCCCCCCAGAAAAATATCTGAGCAAAGAAGAATATAATGGTAATATAAATTCCTTCTTTGAATGAAAGAATAAAAAGCATTTATAAAATGAATCCTATATGCCAAGCACATAAGGTGTGGGCATAAAAATGCAAACAAACAAACAAACAAAACAGAGTTTCTCTCCCCAAAGAATTTACAGTCTACAAGGAGTGGTGATTTGGTGTGGATGTTTTGGTCTGATAAGTTACATGGGTGGTGATTGGAACCAGAAGGGAATAAGTTGACAAGGCCCTTCTAGAAGCAATGGTAATATTGATTTGATTATGATCACTAGTACAATAGGTAAAACTAGAAAGGTGGTAAAGGGAGGTATGGGCTCCATAGTAGGGCATATGGTAAGTAGATGGCTCAAGTGGACTGTTGGATGGGATATAAAGAATAAGTTCTAGAGTTGGCTAGATATAGTGGACCATATCTCTTTCTAGATGCTATTAATAGTAATTAATAAAATACTTAATAAATTAATAGAAATTAATATTTGATTCATAAAATTAATAGCACTTAAATTTATTTAATAAAATTAATATTTCAAAAATTAATAGACACTATTAGTAGCAGGACTATTAATGCTCCTAAGTCTAAGGCCATATTATACATATTTTTTGCTTCAATCACACAGTATTTGCTCATTCAATTCAATTCAACTCAATTTAATTTAGTGTATGTTGCATTTCTTCTATATAATGTATCTAATAAATGTGCTATGGAGGTATCAGTTATTATTACTGACTCATTTCAGAGTTCTGTCTTTCACACAAAATGGCCTTCTGGAGCATGTTCCCGATATTCTAGGGGGAAAACAAATAGGGCTTAATAAAAGAAAGAATAAGCTTCCCCAGATTGTCATGATATTTGTCCTCTTACCTCTTCTCAAGGGGAAGGACCAATGTTTTCTGTTCCTTCTGTATCCACGTACGATTTTTGCACCACATTTGACAAATTAAAAGTCTGATCACTGGCTCACATGTTGAATTATCTTTTAAAGGGAAAACATAGGGACTTTTTTTTAATATGGGGTTTTAACTTCATGGAAAGGAAATTGGGAAAGTTGATGAAAGAGTCAGTGTTGGAAAGGCTAGGCATGTTAATGCACTATAAGCTGTGGATTGATCTGAACATTCTGAAAAGTAGTTTAGAATTATGATAAAAAGTAGGATGACTAAGATTTCCACACCCTTTGACCTAGATATATGCATGCTAGGCATGTTTCCAAAGGAGATCAAAGACAGAAGGAAAAGTTTCATATTCACCAAAATACTTATAGCATTTATTTAAATATTCATTCTTTCAAATATCATCTAAAATTCTACTTTCTGCTAGAAGCTTTTTCCAGTCTTCATAATATTAATTCCTTCCCTCTGAAATGACCTTCTAGTATGTGTGTGTATATACCTATGTGTGTAGGTATATAAAATATTTATATAAGCATATATATACACATAGCTATATCTATGTATGTACCTATATTCATGTATATGTATATAACATGACTATATATATATAGAGAGACATATATTTATATCTATCTAGTAATCTAGCTAGCTTGCTAACTATTTCTTATTTGCACATAGCTATTTGCATATAGTCAGTCCTATTAGACTGTGAGCATATTGAAAGCAAGGGCTGTTTTCACTTTACTTTATATCTTTAGTGCTTAGAACAGCCCCTGTTACATAATAAATGTTCAATAAATTATCATTGATTCCTGTTGACCAAACATCACTCCATGGCAGCAAAGAAATAAATACAGAGATGTCCATTCCCTGGGGAATTGATAAACAAAATGTAGTATGTGAATAGTAGGGAATATTATTGTACTATAAGAAATATAGAACATGAAGGGAAGTATGGAAAATCTTTTATGAACTCAAGTGGAGAAAAAAAAGCAAGTATAAGTACATAGTATACACAGTGACTATGACAAAGAACAAAAATGAAGCTGTATCTAGTGTAGTGATGAGGACCAAATTCAACCTCAACCTTAGTTGAGAAAATACATCTCCCTTCCATCTATACAAAGATAGAGGACTATGGATGTGGAATATTGTATATGCTGTCAGATAGATGAAGTTGTTTTTTTAAACTACTTTTTCTTTCTTTCTTTTTAAATTTTGATATGAGATGGCTCATTCAGTAGGAAAGGGAGAGGGATACATTTGGAAATAAAAGGTGATATAAAAAGATATCGAAAGATATCAAAAGATAAAAAGATATCAATAAAAGAAGATTTTTTAAAACAGGGACATTCCTGTAGCCTCTCTGTGCCAAATAGAACTTTGCTTATAGGAACATAGAAGTAGATGTAGAAAGAATTTTAGAAGCCATCTAATCAAATTGTCTCATTATACAAATAAGGACACTAAGGCCCTTTATCTAGAAAATGCTTGCATAGAATTTTATATGTATTATATCTCATTTGAATCTCACAATAACTCTGTGAGACAAATGTTATCAGTATCACCACTCCCTTTTCACCGATGAAGAAACCAAGGCTCATTAAGGTAAAGTGATTTGAACATGGTTCCATGGATAATAAATGTCTGAGGTGGGATTGGAACCCATATTTTCTAACTTCATGCCCATTACTCTATCCCCTATACCACACTACAGTTCCATTGACATAATATTTACTCTTAAATTACATCTAGTTATATGGACCTTAGGGGGAACACTTATGTCTCTTCTTTGGGTTTCTAAGAATTGTTGTATTAAGTCTCCAGGGTAAAACAAAATGTAAAACAAGATGTACTTGTGGAAAAGAGTATTCCAAACTGCTAAGGGTTTTTTCCCCCTTCTGAGGATCATTTTCCATGGGAAATTGTGAATATGCAAAAAATATAAACCATTTTAAAGAATAGAGAGAATTTGAATTGTTTCCCAGTCATGTGTGAGCCCTCAAGGAAAACAATTTTGCTTTTAAAGGCTGCAAGTCCCCACTGAAAAGAAGCTGGATTCAAAATTCTTATTGGGGGATAGCAAACAGATGGCAATTGCTTTGTGAGCCATTTCACCTTTGGTGTCAAAGCAAATATCCTGAGAATAGAACATAGGTAGATAGCCAGAGATATGGGCTGCTGATCAGGAGTAATCTGGTAAAATGCAATGAGGAAATGTCCCTGACCTGCTCCGCCCTTCCTAGAACATGGAAGGTCTGATTCTTATCACAGGGAATCTTTTGATTCTTAGTGACACTGGGACCCTAGGTAGTTATCTCGACCAAAGCTTGTGCCTATCAAACAAGATCAGAAAGCCCCAAACTTTAGGTATCTCAGCTGAAATGTCTGAGCTATTCTTTTCCAAGAGAATTTGGGAAAGGATCTATTTTAGAAAGGTGACTGAGTTGGAAAAGGTTACACATCTTATTCCCCAGCTCCAAAGAAATGGAGTGGTTTGTACTGTCAGTCACCAGGCATTAAGCCAATGGACTTGCTTATAGCAGCCTTGCTATTAAAATGCCAAACAGAGGAAAAGCAGTATCATCCGGCAGCTTTCATTAATACACAGGGATATGGTTTGCATTAAAAATGTGCTACTTGCTTGTACTTACTCCCAATTTAACAGACCCATGGTTTAAAGGGGCATTATCTAGCACTGTGGGACTTATTACATGAAGCAATAGGCTTTTTCAAAGTAAGAGTTGCCTCTAAAGTTAATGGGGATGGCATTATGACTGACGGAATATTTCATGGCATTCTGTCCCCTAAGCATAGGAGAAGACATATGGATGAAAGGATGTAGTATGTCTTCAGGCTACCAACCCTTTTACCTACACCCTACATTTCTATCCATGCTTGAAACTGAGCTCAAAGGAAACCTTACCCCCCCCGCAGTTATTCAGTATTCTTTTACTAAAGAACTCCTCTGATGCTCATTGAGTTCTCAAAGACTCTTTATGGCTATGCCAATTGGGACACCAGCTCTGGCAGGTCCTCCCAACATGGAAAGGCTTCAAGTATCAGACCAGAGATGTTATCCAAAGACCAGCCTAAGGAATGCAAACGGGCTCATCATCAGAGGGCTGACCTCCAGGTGGTAAACTCTTCTGCCTTGACAACTCACGAAACATAGATATCTGTGATGTTTATCAGTGGAAGGAGTATCCACGAAAATAAAATATGAATTTTTCAAACTAAGTTCTTTGTTAGAACAGAAAGGAATGAAACAGAATAGTATGTTACAGACCCACTTATGCTCAAGCTCTAGTTTTATGTGGAAGGAGAGATATGCTTAGAGTCAAGGGCACCTGGGTTCAAGTCTAGCCTCAGATATATACATGTTATGTGACCCTGGAGAAGCGACTTACCCTCTTTGCGCCTCGGTTACGTCATTTGCAAAAGTGTGGTGTGTGTCTGATGGCCTCTAAGGAAACTTCTAACTTTAAATCTCTCATTTTTGCTTTGACACTTTTTACCTGTGTGACCTTGGCCTAATCACAATCTCTATGGGCTATTTCCTCATCTGTAAAGTGAAGGGGTTGAGCAAGATGATCTATAATCCTATAATCTAGTCCCTGACTTCAATTTGTGTCTCTCTCCTTAAGTTTCCTCAACCTGGCTGCAAAATCTTTGGAAGAAGAGGATGGAATAAGCATTTACATAGTTACTACTAAGTGCTAGGTGTTTGATAAGTGTTTTTTAGAGTATTTCTCGTTTGATTCTCACACCAACCCTATAAGCTAAGGACAGTTATTATCCTCATTTTATCACTGAAGAAACTGAGGCGGACGGAAATTAATGGACTTGTCCAGAGTCATGTAGCTAGTTAATGAGTGAGACTGAATTTGAACTCAGGTGTTCCTGATTCTAGGCCCTGTGCTCTGGAGGTTCATAATTATGTTATTCTGATATAAAGTTATCGCTCTTTCATCACTATTCCTGAAATTCTGAAATCACTCCATGAATCAATGAAATCAATGTGCACTCAATTTCTCTGGTTAGGAGCACAGTATGGGGTACTGATCTACAAATTCCACCCTAATCCCCACTCTACCCATGCTCCCTAAAACCAAGTTTGCCCTAGAAATAAATCCATCCCTCTAGGGATCAAGACCCACAAACTGCCACAGATCCTCATGCGGACATAGACACACTCACAAATCATGGCCACAAACCCACACTCTCTGAGCATCTGTAGTCTAATAATTCTCTCTCTTCACAGATCCAAGACACTATGTTCATCTCTATACTAATATCCTACTGTCATGCTTAATAACTAACTATCCCATAATCTGACTTCATGAACCTAAGGGCCAGCTTCTCAGTCATATCTTCATCAATGTAGAATATCCTAATTAATTTGTTTGTTAAAAAGAGAATAAATAACAACTATAGGCAAATCCTTTTTAGATCTTGTCTCACAGCTAATTCCTGCATTGTACTCTATCACAATAATGTGCAGGAAGAAAGGCAGCTAGGATACAGCCCTGGCATTTTGACTTCGATGTTGGTTGCCTATAAGCAGTATTTTGAAACAGGTGTGACAATACAATCCATTTTAGTGTATATGATATGGGTACTATCCTGACTCTATACACAGAGCAACGGAATTGGAGGAATTGAGAAAAAGGAGCCCGGTGTGATCTTATAGTTTAGCAGCAGCATTCCAGTATGGTCCCTGAAGCCATTCTCCTGTATGCTTGAGTTCATATTCTCTGGTGGGATCCCTCCCTTCCACAAAGTGAAGCAGCAGGGTATGCCCTATTTGTATTCACTCAGAAAATCTCACATATGATGACTGTGCTGTTGAAGCTACTTTGAGGCCTAGGTATTTAACAAGCCATCTGAGCATCAGACTGTGATGAATGTATGAAACAGGGTCATTGAGAGTTGTGCCTCTGAAAGTCTGGTCTGAAATCATTTTCTCTCTCTTACGGTGTGTTTGTGTCAGAGATCCAGGACATTTGATAAATGTTTTCTTTTTTGTGACTTCTTATCTGAAGAAGAGAAGCTGTTTTTAAGTGAGAATGCTGAAAAGTACAATTCTTTGATACCTCTCAGAATCACTGATATCAGAGACATTTTTAATGCATCCACTCCGAGAGAATAGAATCGACAGTCATTTTGCTTTCCTTTGAACTCCTAGAGCATATTACTTGTGCCTCTCTGGTGCCCTTTTCTCATCTCCCTTCACCCCTATCATATCCTTTCTAATATTATATTTGTGTGCATGCTCTATCCCCTCTTGGTTATAAACTTCTTGAGATGAGGATCTGTATTTCATCTTTATATTCCATACACCTGACACAATGCATTCAATTGCAAATTCAACTGACATTTATTTATTATATGCATGGTAATGGGCTGTGTGCCAGTGTATAGAGGGCTCAAACTACAATAGGTGGAATAAATAGTGGATAAGAGGCTAGCCTTAGAGTCAGAAAAACTTGGGTTCAAATCCTGCTACTATACACATACCAGCTGTGTAAAAATGGGAACATTGATTAGCCTTTCAGTTTCCACAAGAAACTCTCTAGCTATTGAATAATGCCAATCTACATCAGAGAAGAATTTTTCTATACCAAGAGTTTACTATCCTGATTAAATAACAAGTGTAGATGTTTTAAAAAGAAGTAATAATGTGCAAGACACTTAAACAGAGCTAATAAAAACCTGAACTTTTGTGATAGCCATGTGAGTGGAGAGAAGGGAGTATTTGTTATAGAAAAAGAATCAATAAGACTTAGCTGCTGATTAGATCTGGGGAGTGAGGGAGAGAATGACTCCAGGGTTAGAAATATAGGTGATTCAGGAGGATGTCCTCAAAAGGAATATGACATTGGAAGGAGGGGTATAGGTTATGTGTGTTGTGGGAGGGAGAGGAGAAGGAGGTAGAAAATGAATTTTGTTTTAAATATTTATTGAGTTTGAAATACACATCCAGGTACAGATGTTGGCAGGCAGTTGATGACTAGAGACTTGAGTTCAGAACAGATATTAAGTTTGGATACATAGACTTCAAGTCTATATATTCAGTTGTGAAGAGATGGCAATTACACCTAAGGGAGCAAGTAGGGTCACAAGGGAGAGTGTAGAGAGAAAAGCAGATCTGAGATAGAGTCCCAGAAGACACTCATACCTTGGGGGCAGGAGATGGATAATGATCCAGAAGAAGAGTGGACAGAAGGTAGGAGAAGATCTGAGAAAGCAGAGTCACAAGTATAAGGAGAACAAAAGAGCATCCTTATGAAGGGGACAGTCAATTATGTCAATAACTGAGCCTATTGAGGATGAAGATTGAGGAAAGGACATATAATTTGCCATCAAGCTCATTTTTAGCCTTTGAAAATTTTGTCTCATTAAAATGGTGGGTTCAGGAGCCACATTGCAAAGGGTTGATAAATGAGTAAGAACTGAAAAAGTGAAGGTGACTTTTCCTAGGAGTATCACAATAAAAGAGAGGAGGGATAAATAGAAAAATAACTCAAGGGGATTCAAGGGTCAATGAAAGGATGGTTTTTGTCTGCTTTGTTTTGTTTTTAGGATTAGGAGAATCTGGACATTTTTATAGGGGGATCTAGAGGGAACCAGTGAATGAGGAAAGTCTGAAAATTAGATAGGAAGAGAGGATGATAAATGGGATAAATCTCTGGAGGAATTGGGAAGGTATAGGATTATGGGGACAAAGAATAGTGTTAGTTTTAGCCAGGAAAACTCCAACCTCTTCCTCCAAGAGGAAGAAGAAGATAGGTGAATGTGAATAGGGGTTTTGAGGTGTGCTGTACAGGTGATAAGGGATTTTGTGAAGGATAGCTTCAATTTTCTCACTAACATCACTGGTCATATGCTAAGAGGAAAGTGAGTGAGGAGATGAATTGGGCTCTTGAGGAGAATAGGAAAGGGTTAGAACAGCTGCTGAGAAAAATACGATAGACAGCCTATCTAGGGATAATTAAAGGTTGTACTGGGCAATGAGCGCCCACTTGCAATTAAATGATGTGAATTTGTAACGGAAACAGTCAGCATGTTTAGATGACTTTCTCCAGAAGCATTCAGCAGCATAGGACTATGTTTAGTTTTTAAAGCCCTTCACAACCTGGCCCCCAGCCCATCTTTCTAGTCTCATTGGACATTACTACCCTTTCCACATTCTGTAGTGCATTCAGACTGGCCTTCTCTCTACTGCTCTTTCCCGATACTCTACATATGTTCTTTGTGTTTTTGCACTGACCACCCCTCATGTCTGGAACGCCCTCCATTCTTCTCACCACCATGCAGCGTCCTTCTTCTCCTTTAGGAGACACAGTTTCTTCTGCATGAAACTTTCCTGTCACACTCCTAAACATTAGGGCCCTTCCTCCCAAACTCCCTTGGATTCACCTGCTTTGAATATGTTTGTATTTGCTAATTTTATATTTAGGATGTATATGTTTTTATAGGTATTTCTTGTCTCTCATATATTAGAGTGTAAGCTCATTGGAATTATGGATTGTTTCTTTCTTTGCATTTGTATCACCAGTGCCTGACATATGACAGATGCTTAATAAATACTTGCTTATAGTTGTTTGTAAATACTTAGTGATTGATTGACATTGGCAAAGGCTTGACTCTGTCTTAGGGATTGGCCTCAGGGAATGGACCTCAGAAGGACAGGTGGATGATTCAGTGTTAGAGGAAAATACATAATTGAACTGCTTAACCAAAAGGTCAAGATAATTAGAGTAAGAAAGTGGGACCAAAGCAGGACTATTGCATACATACATATATACATGCATGCATAAATATATGCACACACATAAACACATATACATAAAATACATGAAAGCAGAAGATTGGAGGAGGAGTGAAGAATACTTTGAGTCAGCTACTGAACTCAATGAGAAGGGAGGGAGAGGGGTGTTATGATCCTCAATGCTGCAGAGTAAGAGTTTTCAGCCTAACACCTTCTCCCCTCAGAAAATCAAGAAGGGTACCAAATCTATGGCTAATAAAAGTTCAAGGAGATAAGACAGAATCATCTTCATACAACTGTAAATCCTACTGAAGTAATATCAGAGAACTAAGTTACCTAAGATTCCTATTCAGACTTACTACACACAGATTACCTCCATGATACATACCCCATGAAAATAACCACAGAGGTTTGTGTTTCATGGATCTGTCAGGGGCAGGGTCCTATTATATTCCCATAATAGCAAAGACTCGATCTGAACCTTCTTATTCTCATAATTAAACACAAAAATTTGAAAATGATGTTGCTTTGCTGTCTGTAGTGATGTTAAGAATAATGCAGCCCCTTATTTAGATAAATACATGCATATACATATATATGTCAATTTTAATTATTTCCTTGATTCATATCATGATTACATTTCAATTTTATGTGTGGGGGATCAGTCTAATACTCAGTAAATTTGTTCTAGCCTTTTGTTTTCACTCTGAATGCCATTGTGTTTTAAAAATATTTCTTGTACATAGTGTGGAACCCCACAAACCCCAATTTGAAATAGAGTATGTTCTAAGAAAGTGACAAACGAAATTAGGGTGTGTGTGTGTCCATGGTTTAATTTCTCTCAATCTGGCTTGGCATGTATTGCATGGGAATGCAGTCTAAAACTGGGCCTCTCTAAGGGGGCCAGTTCAGAACTGGCTCAATTTGGGATTTGGGGGTACAAGGTTATATTTCCTTCAAAGAATAGGTGTTCCCAAGAGATGCCAATCAACTCTTAGGAAGTGGGTTGTATTAAAATGAGGGTCTTTGAGTACATGACCCAGGTCACCCAATCCTGATCAAAGAGACATCAATTTCCATATCATCTGTCTTGACAATGGGGAGGAATCAACATTTTCCCCTGACCTGTCTTGGCAACATAATGAGCAGGAATAGACCCTTTTAGATTAGATCTTGATATCCTTCTGTTGAGGTAAGAGTTGGGAGAGCTGGTTCAGGTGTGAAAGAATTAGCTTAGATGACTTTCTGTTAACCAAAGGGAGCTTTATTGAAGCAAAAGCAGAGGGCTAGCCCTGGAAGAAGGAGTAGCAATTTTCAGAGGGACTAGGACTTGTTTTCATACGTAATTTTTGGGCACTTAGCCAAGAGTTCCTAGTGAGTGGTTAATCATGGGGGAAAAGGTGTCAGAAAGGGGAAGCAGGTGTGCTGGGTACAGTTCAAGGATGTGATCATAAAACAAGGAACTTAGCTTCCCACATTTGGTCCGGTATTAAGTCTAATCCCATACATAGAGTATGGGCTAAGAAAGCAAGGTTTTTGTTATCTGACAGAGCTTCCTGTTACTGAACAGATTTAGATAAGGCCCTCATAATTTCTGGGAAAAGCTAGTCTCAAAGGTTGCCATTGTTGCTGGGCAAAAGTTAGCCTCATCATTCCCCCCTCTGACTATTGATACTGTTTGTATCCTCATCACTTCTGAAGAAGGACTGAACTTTGAAAGAAAGTGGGGTGGGGAAGTTTTGAGTTGCCAAGATAATGTTTACTAAAAAATCATTTTTCACAATAGCAAATTTTTGAGGGTTTTTTTCCCTATTATTCATCCTGCCATTCTCCTTCACTTTATGGGAAAGCTTAATTCAACCACATTTAAGATGATAATTGTTAGGTTTATATTTTCTTCCTTTGATTAATTTTGTATTTATTCTTATTTTTTTCTCTATCTTTTAAGTCAGCACTTTGTCCCTCTAAATAAATGTGATTACACTAACTTGATCCCAGTCTTTTCCCCAAAGTTTTCTTTTTTCTTCTGGTTCCCACTTATCTCTTCTATTCTAGGTTATTTCAGTTTATCTTCCTTCTTCCTTTCTTTCTTTTGTTCTTTCTTTCTTCCTTCCTTCCTATCTCTTTCTTCTTTGTTTTCTCTTTCTTTTTCTCTTCCTTCCTTTTTTCTTTCTTTCTTCCTTCCTTCCTTTTTTCTTTCTTTCTTTCTTTCTCTCTCTCTTCCTTTCTCTCTTCCTTTCTTCCTTTTTATTGCCTTTCTTTTTCTTTCTTTCTTTCCTATTTTTTCTGTTGTACCCCCAAATTTCTTTCTATTCTACTCCTTCAGTTGCTCTGCCTAAATAATAGAATAATTCCGTTCTCTCCCACTTCTGGGCCCCAGCATCCTGAGTAACATTAATTTATGGTGCCTTTTTCAAAGAATTGCTGCTTTACTCTGTTTTTCTCTATATTTCAATATCCAATCAGGTTATTCTGAATTATCATTTCCATTCATGGTTTATACACTTAAATGGTTCTTACTTATTCCCTCTTTATCCCTCATATGGAGAAGAGCTGTGCTTTATTCTCTATTATATTTTCATATTTTCATGTTTATAGATCTCTTTCCTCCCTTTCATCTTTATAGATCTCTCCCCCACTTCTTCACATTTTTCTTGTTATGTGCGTCTGTGTATGTGTGTGTTTGCATGTTTGGAAGGAGGAAGGGGGATTATTTTGTTGTGCTTCGTGCCTATAAATATTATTGAAAGAGGCAATGCAGTGTGTTGGGTATTCCTCTGAGTCTTGAACTGTGGAGACCAATCCTTACTCCTTCCCTTCTAACTTTTTTTTCAATTTATGACCTCAAGTCCTAGATGCTGACCACCCCCAGTGGCCCATGCACCATGCACCACCTCTTCTGGGAAGGAAGGAATTCCTAGGCATTCCTACCTTTGATTGCCAAAAGCTGGCACCCAATCATTATTCTGAAATAATATTCATTATGAAACCCCTGACAGTCCTGCCAATCCATGGGAATATCCACCAATGTCTTCCCAGTTTTCTCTCTTCTTGGACAAGATTAATCTCCCACTCCCACCAGTTACTCTTGGCTCCCTTCTACTTCTCTTGTTCTACTCTCCCACTGGATCTCCTCCCAGGATTATCACTGCTGTCATGATTCTCCTATTTTTGTGACATATGCTTCACAATTTCCTTATTCTTATGCTGTCCCCATGTGCATGTGTAAAAGAGGGTTTTGTCCTTGGCCATCTTTCCTCTGTTCTCTATTGCTTGTTCATTTCATCAGTTCCCTTGGGTTCAATTATCATCATTACACAGATGACTCACAAATCTATATATGCAACTACCATGTCTGTGCTGAAGTTAAATCATACATCTCCAGTCTTTTACTAGATATCTCCACCATGATATCCCATATCCATCTCAAACTCAATATATTCAAAACTGAACTCTTAATCTTTTTCCCTAAATCTTTTCTTTCTTTTAAATTCCCTATGATGTGGAGGATAGCACCATTCTTCTAAGTAACTGAGGATTGGCTTAACCTAAGAGTCTTCCTCAATTCTTCCTTCTTACTCATATCCTACATACCATTAGTACTTGATTCAATCTTTGCAATATCATTTGTGTTGTCCCCTTCTCTCCTGCCATACAACAACCACTCAACTTCAAGTCTTCATCAGATCTTATCTGCATTGTTGCCATAGTGTCCTAATTGACCTCACTATATTTAGTTTCTCTCTTTCTTCAATACATTCTTCCATATAGCTACTAAATTGGTATTCCTAAATCACAAATCTTATGTCACTCACTTAATCAAGAAGTTTCAATGGCTCCCAATTGATTCTAGAATAAAACACAAATTCCTCTGTTTGACATTTAAAGCCCTGCATAATCTGTTCTCAGTTTATCTTTCCAGGCTAACTAAACATTATTTTCCACTTATAAATTCTATTCTCCAGTCAAATGACCTATAATATAAAATATTCTGTCTCTCACCCTACTTTTCATGCTAAGAATGCTGTTACCTCACTTTTGCCTTTTGGAATCTCTAACTCATTTCGAGGTTCAGTTCAAGTGCCAACTCCTTGCAAGGTCCTTTCCAAATACACCTTGTTCTTAGCACTACCCCACACCAAATTACATTATATTTTTATGAAGTATATGTTGTATTTTTGTCATGTATCTTGTAGTTGAGAGGCAAGTTGAGAGACTTGACTTCAGAGACCGGAAGATCTGTGTTTCTGTCCCATCTCTGACACACTTCTGTGTGACTGGGCAAGTCACTTGATCCTCTAGGTAAACACTCTAAAACAAGTTGCATAGAAGATGACAAGCTATATTGGTAGGGGGAGCTGTGGCATCTAAGAGTTCCCTATACCAATGAAATTCAAGCCCAGTCTCTATCCCTAACCTATAATTTGTATTAAATTATCTGTACACTAACTGTGTTATAATCTATCCCAACTAGACTATAAACTTCATTAGGGCAGGATTTTTTTTTATCCCCAGAGACTAGCACAGTTTCTGACATATATTAGGCACCTAAATATGTTTATTAATTTTTTCAAAGATCAAAGAAATCATTATTTCTTCTTTTATCAAATCAAGATAGGTGTTATTGTATCTCTGTCTCCTCTGTGTCTTACATTCCCTCATAATATAAAAGCAATGACTCTTGCCATTCTACAATGACACATACATATACATACATATATACACATATATACACACATACATACATATGTGTCTGTATAAATGTATAAATACTATATCACAGGGATTGTTGGAGTAGAAGGTGGAACCAGAAAAGTGACAATTAACTAGGGCTATCATACTCTGGGGTCCTGTGATAACATAGGATAGAGTCATTAGGAATAGGGAATGGCATTTATCCATCACAGCATAAATTTTATTTGAGGAATCAGTACTATAGACTGTTCCTAAGAAAGTAGAGTGTGATAAGAAGAATATTTACCAGGGACCCACACCAAGCTAATTCTTTTCCTTAAAAGGTATTGAAACTGACCTGGAGACAATTAGCTTAGGAGAGTAAAGACTTACTATTCATTTAGTTTCTTGGTTCCCTGAGTTAAAAAATCCAGGGCAAGAGAGCTCTAACTGCAACCTCAGGTTTCACTAGCAGACCAGCATGGACAACATAGAGGCAGGGAAATTGATTGATTGAATGAAAACTATATCTTTGTAGGATGTGAGATAACTAAGTGATTTTCATTTTATTAACTGTCAGATGTTCTACAAGTTTATCATTTTGTTCAGGGAATGAAATCTACACAGGTAATGAAATCTACACAGAGGAAAACCCAGTGGGTGAGTTTTCAGGGGAGTCTAGATAATATAGGTTTGGACTGGGCCAGGTGACTTTGGGTTGGACTCTGGGCCAGTAAACTCTAGGATGGATACATCACACATAATACACATTTAGTAAATGTTAAATAAATGAACGAGCCCTTTCTTTCATTAGAGTTGTTGATGGAGATATCTTTTGGTTTCCACTTTAAAGAGATTTATAATCTAATAGAGGAAATGCCTAATTAATCCTTAAGAGTTGTTGATGGAGATATCTTTTGGTTTACACTTTAAAGGGATTTATAATCTAATAGAGGAAGTGCCTAATTAATCCTTAAATCATACTTAAGCACCTAATATGGTATGTTGCTCAGAGTAGACACTCGATAAATGTTTATTGAATGATGAATGGATGGCAGATGAATGGATGGATGGAAGGGGAATTATGCATTTTCTCATAGAACCTACTCATTTTATAGGCAAATAAACTGAAGTTTCAGACAGGAAAAATAATTTAGATGAAGTTGTACTGCCAAAAATTAGAAAAATTAAAACCAGAATTTAGGCATCCTAATTCCTAGTCTCCTGTTCTATCTTACTCTATCTCAGGATCAACATGTTTACAGATTATCATGATTTCAAGTTCAGATAGGTCTTGCCATTTTTTTTTGCAATTTTTTTCAAAGGATCACCCTCATCATTTCTTATAACTAAATAGTATTCCACCACAATCATATGCCAGGAGTTACATGCATTATCTTCCCATATAGTAACGTAAACAGTTTAAGTTTATTGAGTCCCTTAAGATTACTCTATCATGTTTATGCCTAATGTTTCTCTTGAGTCTTCTGTTTGAATGTCAAATTTTCTATTCAGCTCTCATCTTTTCATCAGGAATGCTGGAAAGTCCTCTATTTCATCAAATATCCATTTTTTCTCTTGTTTAGACTCATTTTTGCTGGGTAGGTTATTCTTGGTTAGATTTCTAGATTTTTTGCCTTCCAAAATATCATATTCCAAGTCCCTTAATATGGAAACCACTAAATCTCGTGTGATTCTGACTGTGACTTTATTATATTCATTTTTTTTTCTTTCTGGCTTCTTGATGTATTTTCTCTTTGACCTGGGAGATCTGGAATTTGGCTATAATATTCCTGATTGTTTTCATTTGGGGATTTCTTTCAGGAGGTGATTGAATTATTTCAATGTCTACTTTATCCTCTGGATTTCTTTCTTTCTTTGATTATGGTTTTCAAGTAGATCAATAATTCCTAAATTATCTCTCCTCATTCTATTTTCCAAGTCAGTTTTATTGTATTATTATGTATTTCACATTTCTATATTTTTTTCATTCTTTTGACTTGGTTTAACTGTTTCTTTATGTTTCATGGAATCATTAGCTTCTACCTGTCCAATTCTAATTTTTAAGGAATGATTTTCCTTAAAAGTGAATTTTTCTGCCTCTTTTATCATTAGGCCAATTCTGCTGTTTTATTTTTTTAGGTGTTATTTTCTTTTGCATTTTTTGCTTATCTTTTACCAAGCTCTTAATTCTTTTTTCATATTTTTTCATATAACTTTCATTTCTTTTCCCAATTTTCCTTTACCACTTTCATCTTTTTTCTTTAAATCTTGCAGGAATTTTGATGGCCTTGGTTCCAATTGCATTTTTCTTTGAGACTTTGTAGCTGTTTTCACATTGTTGTCTTCTTCTGAGTTTATGTCTTGGTCCTCCCTGCCACCATAGTGGCATTTTATGGTCAAATTCCCTTTTTTGTTGATTTTTGCTCATTTTACCAGCCTATATTTTTTCCCTTTGAAGTTTATGTTAAAGTTAGGTTCTGTTCATCTGGGGGTGGGAAGACTCTGCCAAGCCTTAGGATTTTTTTGTGCTGCTGTTTGCACAGATAGTTCTGGGGGTCTGCAAGGTTTTGGTGCTTCCAAGGTTGTGTGATGCTAGGAGAGTGGTGTGGTGGTTGTTTTCCTGCTCTGCTCCCTGAAGTTGCAAGTACTAGCACTCCTCTATGCCTTGATACCTGCTCCCTTGTGACTAACTACCAGTGCTCCTCTATATCTTGGAACTGCAACCCAGAACTGCAAATGTTAAATGTATTATTAATCTAATTGCCAATCAGAGTTAGTTGCATCCAGTGATGCAAAGGGTCTCCTGTAATCTCCTTCTGACCATTTCTCCAACCTTCTTACCATTCCTGTGCTGTGAGCCCCCAAGCTGCTGAAGCAGAGTGTGTAGACTTCAGATAGGCCTCTGCCTCAATGCCACAGACCTTTCCTACAAACCTCTTAAGTTTTCTTAGGCCAGAAAATGTCTCACCCTAACTTTAGTTGTCTCTCCTGCTCCAAAGTTTGATTTGAGGCGTTATTTTAAAGTTGTTTGGAGGGAAATGTTGGGATCAGCTGGATATCTGTTCATAAAATCTGCCATCTTGGCTCCCCAGGTTTTTTTTTTCTTTTTTCTTTTCCTTTTCTTTCTTTTCTTTTTTTTTTAATTAAGGTAAAGTGCTACATTTATTGTATATCTTCTAGTAAGAGGCAGAGTGCTGGTCCATCGCCACTCATTACATCTCCTTCAGTTTCCTACAGTGTTGTAACCTCTAACCATGTGCAATAGTCATTAATTTTACCAGCCCAGCCCATGGGAACCAGGGAAAAGGCCTCACAGCAGGCTAAGCAGCAGCCTGAGGCCTTGGATTCAGCCACTATTTATGACAGAATTTCTTAACCGTATAACATATGTGAAACTGTGTTACCATTTTTATTAGGTTCTTAATTTTTTTGAATGTGTCACTGACAAAGTTTTTGAGTGTTACATACCTAACCCTATTTTTCTCATCAGTTCCATGATTTTTATTGACCAATTTTGCATAGCTGTGATGATTTTTAGAAATGCACACACGCATGCGCACACACACACACACACACATACACACACACACACTTATTTGTTTGTTTGTTTATGTACAGTTATAGAGATCTGACTGTCCTCCTGGCAGCTGCTTACAGCAAATCAAAGGGCAGCTGCATTTCTAATCCCAAAGACAAAAGAAGAAAACACCTAGGGGCCCAGAGCACATCTGCCACTCTATTGTGACAGTGCCTTGAGAGTATCTCTAGTGCTACTCTGACTTACACCCTCCTATCTCTCTCTGCATCCCATTGTTCTGCGATAACAATTAGGCTTATAGTTGGTAGAGAAATGCATGAACTAGAGAAACCTCTTTCCAAAATCTCTAATGTGTATGTACAGGGTCTCAGGTAGCATCTCTCTCTCTCTCTCTCTCTCTACACACACACACACACACACACGCATATATATATATATATATATATGTACATATATATATATATATGTACATATATATATATATATATATGTATATGTATAGGCCCCATTTCCTCATTTTACAGATAAGGAGGCCAAAGCCCAGAGAGGGTAAATTTCTTTCCCAGGGCCACATAAAAAGGAAGAAAAGGAGGAAAGAAGAAGGAAGAAATGGAAGGAAGAAGGAAGGAAGGAAGGATTTATCAAGCACTTACATGTTGCAGGCACTGTGATAAGTATTCTACAAACATTATCTCATTTAATCCTTGCAACAATCCTGTAAATGCTATTATCATCCCAATTTTACAAGTGAGGAAACTGAGGCAGACAGAGGTGAAGAGACTTGCCCAAGGTCACATAGCTATTAAGTGTCTGAAACTATATTTGAATTATTGACTCTAGGCCCAACGTTCTAACCACCTAGCTGGCTCTAGAAAACTGTCTGGTTTTGATTTTTAGGCCATATGAGCAGTAACTTATGTGTATAGTAGGTGCCTCATTTAAGTCAGTTCAACAAACATTTATTAACTCAGGTTTCTGAGAATAAACACTTAATAAATGCTTTGAGCTTATGGTGATAATGGTGATTTTACTAAAACATCTTACCTTGATACAAGTTCATTTTTTTTTTCAAAAATTGGGCATATTTTTACAATTAGTTTACATTTCAACTTAGATTGTTTCAAGGCCATGCTGTTTTATTCTGTTTAGTTGGGCTAGTCAGAGGGGAGAAGAAAGAGACTTAAAAATGATTTTGCTTCCTTTACTTAAAGCTAAAGTATTTCTTGGGGAATTGGGAGATAAATGAGGTAAGTGTTAGAAATATCATCAAAAGGACTGTCTGTGCACTTAGTAGATTTGTGACAAGTCCATTCCCATGTTGTTTAGGAGAAAAACACCAATATCAAAGAATTGACCGTTAATTATGCAACATCTCCACTATGTGTTAATGTCCACACTCAGTGCCAACATAGTGCATTTCTTGTGGTCCCTGGGTAGAATACAACTATATGAAATCCTCTGTATAACATGAACAGAAATGTCATAGAATTCTTAAGTCGTGCTTCTTCCTCATCTTGATTTCTCTTTCCAGTTCTAGAGGTAGTTGGAGAAGAAAATGTTCCCTCTGCTTCTTAGGAAAAGTACATCCATTCTCTGTCCGTGTCCTCCCCCATCTCCACCCTCATCTACTCAATTCACTTCCCTCCCCCCTCAAAAAAAAAAACAACCTCCTAAAAACCACACACACACAAAGCATATGGTAATCTCCCGTGGGCAAAACCCTTTACTGTGACGTTTCCTCATTGTATAAAGGAGATCTTGGATCATTGTGTTCCATACCATTGAAGTGCAACCTCTAGGAGGTCACAGTATCATAGATTTTAAAGCTTTAAAAGATCTCAGATAATATTTGATTGAATCCCCTCATTTCATAAAAGAGGAAGCTGAGGCTCAAAGAACTTGTCATTATCAAGTCATTAACAAGTCATTGTCAGAGGTCACAAGAGTAATAAGTAGCAGAACCATGATTTGAAACTAGGTCCTCTGATTCCAAAGTGAATGCTCTTTCCAGTATATAATTTCCTTTATAGGTTCAGTGATGAATGACATGTCTGTTGTCTGAGGACCAGCATACCTAATTTAGGAAGAGTTTATCACTAGGTTGGTCACAAAATAATGTTATTTTTAAGCATATAAATTGTCAAAATCAATCTAAGAATTCATAAAGGAAGAAGGTATAGTCTTCATTAGTGGAAAGAGTAGCCACTTCATTCATTAGCTCACTGAATCATTAATTCAACAATCATTTACTACATGTAAAGCCCTGGGGAATGTGTGGAGGAAAAAAAAAAGAAAAGACGAAAAATGACTTAGGTCTTGCCCTAAAGAAACTTACAGTCTAATAAGGCATTCAAGATATGTACACAGATAATTATAATACAAGTTAAGAAATTATTAATGCCACTTTTCGAAGCTGTGCTGTGGACCTGTGTTTTCCTGTTGAGGGGAAACTATCCACAGATGCAGATTGGAGGCTCATCTGTGGGGTGACCACACCCTCAGATGACAAGAACTGAGCTTAGGTCCTCCTGATGCTAATGCAGACCCTCTTTTGTTTACCCTACCTTGTTTCTCTGTCAGTTACACAGGGAAGGTCAAAAGAAGGGTTTAAGATAATCTAGGAGGGAGTGATCATTCTTGTATTGAGCAGTGTCGAGCAAAGGAATTAAGGAAAGATTTATAAAGGAGGTAGCACCTGAATTGGGTCTTAAAGGAGAAAAAAGATGTCAATGTTCACAACTGTGGGGGGAGTTCATTTGCGGCATAGGGGAACAGCATGTGCAAAGCATGTTTAATAGCATGATCTGAGAGGAGGAAGACTGACTCTGGTAAATCTATGGAAGGAAAATACTTAGCTTTTCTGGGACATTTTCTTCATACCAATAAATAAGCCATCATAATTATAAATGCACTTTAACTCTGACTTTTTCTGGTATTTTTGCCTAACTCAGAAGATCAAAGACTCTACAATCCATTTAATCCAGTCCCCAAAATAAATATGTTTAGGATACCTTTCAAAGTACTTATGTTAAAAGAACCACTTTCTTCAAATGCTCCTTCGGTGAGAATAGGGGCAAACAACAACCAAAAAAGATCTTTTTCTCCAACATTTGCTTTCATTTGTTTGTTTGTTTATGCTGAACGGTTCTCTGAGAATCAGCTCATTTGGGATTCTTTGATCCTTAAATAACTAAAGCAGGAGCTCTGAACTTTTCTTTCTAGGCCTGAAAAAAAAAAAACCCAAAACATGAGCAAAAGCACTCACTCAAACCTAGATTCATAGATCTAGACTAAGAAAAGACTGCAGAGGCCATTTTGTCCAACTCCTTATTTTACAGAGAATGAAACTAAGGTCCAGGGAGGTTGTGACTTACCCAAGATAGCAAGAGTAGTAAACAACAGACGTGGGATTCAAACCTAGTCCCCATTTCCAGAGCCACATTCTGTTAGTATCCTTTACTGCCCTGGTACATTCAACAAAAAGAGGAACAGGTACCTACCATAGCATCCATGTGCCACGTGCCAATTAGTAACTGCTCACTGGTGCTTTTGATAGTCATGCTGCCACTCAAGGTGTATATCCCTTCTGTAATCTACAACATCTAAGGTTTGGAAATGATAGTTTCTGATAGTTATAACTTAAGAACTATTCAGAAAGGACTAGATGCTCAGGGAAGTATTTCCCTTTTGTAACCTGAACCTGGGATCTGTCAAAGGTAAGAAGCTTTTGAAGCCTCCTTAGGATCCAGGAGACTGGGGACTAGCATGAGGGGAATTCTGGAGGAGGTGATGCAGGGAAACACGTTAATCAACAAACATTTATTGACCACCTATTGTGTGCCAGGTACAGTGCCAAATGCTGGAAACATATTAAAACATATCAGGGAGAAGTATTTCTGTGTTTTCAACCCAGGAAGTGACTCTTTAAAGTATGTTGAAATATGGCAGTGTTAACATCTGGTCTAATACGAAAAGATAAGTGGTTGAAGTCACATTCTCTGAATATCTCACATCTATCCACAAAACTACAAAGATAAGACTTTAGAATTGGGAAAGTACTCAGAAATCATATAGTCCACCTCCTTTGTATCACAGATGAGAACAATTATATATCAAATAACTTACTGTTGCTCAATAAGTTGAGGGGTGAATGGGGGAAATTTCCTCCATTTTTCCCCACTGTTGTTATTATCCACTTAGAGACTATTGGGCAGGAAGTGACTGGTTCAGTGACTGGCCTTAGACCTCCAGTCATTGCAGTCTCATGCTTGCTTTGAGTCCCAGAGAATAAAGCACCAGGACTCATTAGTTCTGGGGACTTTGGTGGCCCCATTCCAATTGGTGCCGTTCAGTAGAATCACCATACCAAGTAAAACCTTCAGAAAGGCCATTGAGAGAGAATACAGAAAGACCCCTGAGTCAGGGCAATACGCTATAATTTAAAAAAAGAAAAAAGGAAAAAGACAGTCACAGCTGTTCTGCCCTGATGAAGGAAAATAAGTAAAATTTACTTCACTCTTTCCAGATGAAAATGATTAAAAATAACTGAGGCTGTGCTATTTACTGGGGATGAAAATGGCATACTTAGAATGGAGGTTTTGGGGCTACACTGAAGGGCCTTTAAAGAGTCAGTACAAAAGTTCTGTTCACAAACTTGAAGGGATTCTTAGTGGGAAAGAATATGTCCTAACTCTGAATAGTGTGAAACTTTGGCAAGTACCATGACACTTGAGATTTAGTAAAATAATAAATGCTTTTGTTGCATCCAACCTGATCTGGTGTCTGATATCGATTTCTCTTGGGTGGACAATGGGGCTACATCAGGGTTCATGATCTCCAGCTGTACCACTGACAGAAGCAGATGAAATCTTGTTGGTTAGCTGACTTCTCTCTTCCCTTACGCCTTGGAGATCTGGGAGGTCAATCTCATTCTTGTTGCTTTCCCTCCTCCTCCTCAATCTTGACTGAAACTGAGAAATCTGACTTTATATGAAATGGAAGTGCTCTCTGGGAGCCAAAAGACAGGGGGAAATCAACTTCACTAAATGTGAAAAACGGGGTGTTCGAATCTGAAGAAGGGTCACTTAGAAGCAGAGTCATACTACAGTGAGACAAACAGAGCTTTGTCTCAGGCTTCAGAAATTTAAAAAGAATGACATTTTTTCAGCAGGTAGAAACAAGCTAAGTACCTAGTGAGAAAGGATAGTTTAAAAAAATAGGAAGCTATCAAATAGCTAATCTCTGCTGTAGAATCCCTGTCTCCCTGATTCCCTGGCTTGGTTCTACCCAATTCCCTCCTTCAGCAGCATCTTCAGAGTAATGACTTTCTAGCTCTGGAGTCTCTGTCCATAGGAAAAAATACCCCTTTCTAAGGTCTCTATTGCTTTTCCTTAGGGCTGCATTCCAAGGTCCCTCCCACTGCTTGTTTCACAAGTTTCTAGGTCTCTTCTTTTCTTATAATCCCCACCTCTACCAAAACCACCAACACCACTCTAATCTAAAATTTATTTGTTCTAGGAGCAATTTGTGTATTATTTGGCATAGGCATCAAAACTTCTAGTTAGCATTTCCTGCATTCTTAGCATAATTTTTTTTTTCATATCCCATCAGAAAGGAAAGGCATCATGATATTACAGAAAGGATACTGAACTAGGAGTCAGAAGACATTGCTTCAATTCCCAGCTCCAACACATACTAGCTCTGAAGCTATGATCCTGGGATCTGAGTTGTGTGATTTTGGGCAAGTCATAAAGGCTCCAAACCCAATGTCTTCATGTATGTAAGAGGTACAATACTATTTCCCTATGGGGTGGTTAGCAGAAAGGGACTTTGTAAAACTTAAAATATTACATAAATTGTTATTATATATTATAATGCAATATAATCATTTTTTATATCATAGCCTGTTTCACTTGACTGACCTACACATAGTCTACCTTCCAGCTAAACTGGTCTACTTGCTCCTCCATTTACATGACATTCCATCACCAACCTTTCTGCCTTTTGTCTATGGTATACCCCTCTCCTGGAATTCTATACTTCCCCACTTGTTCTTAGAATCCCTAAGTTCCTTCAAGTTTTAACTGGAGGGCTACCTTTCTCATAAGGTCTTTCCTTCATATTCTCCCATGATATTTCTTATTGCTCCATATGTCCCTTAAACCTGCTTTTTATCCATATTTGTATATGTATTTTTACTTACTTATCTGTATGCATGCCATTTTCCCAAGTAGAATGTAAGTTCCTTGAGAACAGAAATGGTTTTATTTTTGTCTTTGTATTCCCAGTGCCTAGCACAGTGCCTGGAGGATAATAGTGCTTAATTCATGCTTGTTGAATTGAAATGTTCATTTGTGTTATAAACACCAAGTTGGAACTGCAATTCTTCTTGCTGTCAAAGCCTTCTACTAGAGACATAATGCAATGTCCCCATTTCATTTCCTTTTTTGTTTATTTGTTTGTTTCCTTACAATACCTTTCCTTAAGTACTCTCTTTCCTTTCCTCTATAATGAAAAAGCAACAGCAGCAGGTTGCCTGTAATATAGGCTTGTTTTGTTTTCAATCTTTGTTTTTTATTATTTAACCTACACCCATAGGGAGGTGAGTTGATACCCTATCTCGGAAGCCTTTTGGAATAGATAGACAAACTTACCTAATGGTCAAGGGAATTGTTCAGAATCACAACCATCTAGAAATTCCAGGTCAGGATTTACTTGGGCTGGAAGATTTAATTTGCCAGACTGCTGGGCCTGTCAAAAGTTTCTGCAGTAACCACTTGGGTCCTCATAAAGCAGAAACAGCAGAGGAGGAAAATGAGATCCTGGATCAATTTCTCTGTTTGGAGGCTTTAACTTATGTACAGCACAAAAAAAAATCCTCTTGTAATTGCCCTGACTGATTAGCCAAGAAAACCTATGCACTTGTCTATAAGAATCATAATAAAATGAATGAAACCACTATAGCCCTTATGTGTGGGATGAAACGATTTCTTAGAAAGAAAACCCAGTAATGTTATGAATTGAATTGAACTTAAATGAAATGAATTGAAATGAATTGGAGCCATAGATGCGAAAACAATTATTTACTGCTTACCATGCTCAAGGCAGGCTAATTTGCTTATAAGGTAACACACCAACCTGTAATTTGGTAATTTGGGGAGATGCAAAGTCTTCTGACTATGCTCCAAGTGTCATCAAATGGAGTGATACCCCTAAATGTCCCAGTGTGTTTATGGTCAAGGATTGGGGCCTTAGTGTCAAAATGCCCCTTTTGGAAACAGGCTGTGTGTGCTTCACGGATCATGTAGACCTGCATCCCATTAAAGACAGAGACCAGTAGAAACTGTCAAACTGCTTTCATGTCCCTGCCTTCTGGGAAGATAATCCTGCACTTGCCTTGCAATTCCTTTTTTGCCAGTCATTTGGAGAGCCAGGACAACGTGTTTGGGGACTGGAGCTTGACAGCAGCTGGAAGAAACAGCTTAAGAGCAGACACCAGAGCATTTCACCTTTCTTGCCGATCTAACACATCCTATGGTAACAGTAGTCCCCCAGCCTTTCTGGGACATGTCTAACAGGGCTCAAAGCAGTTCCTTTTGGCCCATCTAAACCCAGGAGGGAACAATAACGCTAATCTTTGGGGATGAAACCAAGCACATATGTCTATAAAGACTCTTGAGCAAAGCCTCTCAGAGTCAATATAGTGTCTGAACAGAGACAGTATCAGTCATTATTACACTTATAGGTAGCTCTGCACTAAGGCTGGGCAATGATGCCCTGAAAAGTATAATAACTTACACTCCTAAGACTCTGACCTTTTTCCTATTTTCTATATTTACATCGAAACTAAAATCATTAGTAGACCCAAAGGACACATGACACAGAGCAAAAGAATAGTCTCATAAATAAATTAATTAAGTGCATACTACATGGGGATTAGTATATTTCAACCATGGTTCAAATAATCTTGCCCTCCAGTTTCCTGTGGATAGTTTTAAAAGCATTCATTGATTCAATTAAATTCAATTCAACAAGCATTTAACAACAAGGGCCTGTTATGTGCAAGGCCCTCTGCTGGGCACTGAAGAAGCAAAAATTGAATAAGCTTTTTTTTTTTCATTGCCCTCAAAGAGTTTCTAGTCTAACAGAAGCGGGAGTCACATTTTGGACTCTGCAATGTTAGTAATTAATTCAGGGGCAGAAGAACCGAGTTGGAGTCATGCACTAAAGATGAGCTTTTGGGGTGACACCTACATCTGGATCAGTGAAAATACAGGTATTTAAGTTCACTTGTCACTTAAGTAATGTTGTACCATTTTCATACTGATTCATCCTTTTTTAAAGGTTCATAGTACAGTATGTGAGAAATTACGGATTTTCACAGAATGAACCAGAGAGCCAATGTTATGTAGTTAATAGCACAATTTACTTGGATTTAAGAAGACCTGGGTTCAAAATTCACCTCACTTTTACCATTAGTATGGCATGGGAACTCACAACCTCTCTGGGCCTCAGTTTTTTCATCTGTACAATGAGGATAATACCTGAAGAATCCACCTCATAGGATTGTTATGAAGACTAAATAAATGAATATATGGAAAATGCTTTATCAATTTTAAAGTGTCATGTGACATTCTGACTTTAGCAATCATCTGGTCCAGCTGCCTACTTTCTCTTAAACATCCCTAATAGTGGTCCCCTTGCCACTGCTCAAATACTTGTCAGGATTGAAACTCACCAAATGACACAACATTCCATTTCAACTAGATAATATTTTAGTTTAAATACTAATCTTAATAATAACTAACATTTATGTAGCACTTTAAAGTTTGCAAAGTGCTTTTACAAATATTATCTCACTTTATCAACAAAAACTCTAAGAGGTAGATGTTATTGTTTTCCACATTCTACAGATGGGGAAACCAAGACAAGCTGAGGTTATGTGATTTGTTCAGGGTCACACAGCTAGTATACACCTATGCCAGATCTGACCTCAGGTCTTTTTGATTCCAGGTACAATGTTTTATCCACTGGGTTGCCTAGCTGCAGAAGGTTAATGAAGCAAAACAAACCTTTGTTCTGGGAGTCTTATTTAGGAAAGACATTAATTATCTATAGAATATACTGAAGAGGACAGCTGGAATGGTGAAGGGTTTCACAAACATAACATATAAGAATCATTTAACAGAAATAGAGAGGGAGATTTAGACTAAAGGAGAATTGGAGAGGGGATATGCACAATGGCTCTCATCAAGTCTAGAAAGGTCGCAGAGGAGACTTGTTCTGCTTGGCCTCAGAGAGGAGAAGTAGGAGCAATGTATAGAAGAGGATATTTAAGATCTCAAATAATTAGAGATATCCAAAAGGGGACTGGGCTGCCTCAGTGGAAATCTTCAAGCAAAGATTGGATGACCACTCATGCAGAATTTTCTAAAGAGAATTCTTTTTCAGGTAAAGGTTCCACTAGATGGCCTCTCAGGGACTTTCCCACTATGGGATTCTGGGGTTCTGTTACTAGTCAATCACAAAGGCAGGGTCTAGTTGGCATGCCAGTCGCTTTTGTAGAGGATAAAATTGTAGCAATTCAAACCTAACAATCTCATCAGGAAAGGTCAATTAGATTGGGATTAGGGATATAAGAAATAAAAGCTTCATTTAAAAAGAAAAGCTTTCAGAAAAAAATGGATTTTCTGCCTTTTTGCTTATGGAAAACTTTCCCCAAAGCCACAGAAGTATTTATAATTGTAACAAGAAATTAAAGGGAGGCAGAGATGGAGGCCTGTTCTCATTAAAGAATCATGGGACAGGAAAGCTATGTTGAAAAGTGACAAATCTACTGTTCTTTACATAGTTCTCTCTCTTTCTTTCTCTTTTTTTCTCTCTCTGTCTCTGGTCTCTCTGCCTCTCTCTCTCTCTGTCTCTCTCTCTGTCTCTCTTTCTTTCCCTCTCTCTCTGTCTCTCTCTCTTCCTGTCTGTCTGTCTGTCTGTCTGTCTCTCTCTCTCTCTGTCTCTTTCTCCTTCCTTTCCCCTCCTTCTGTTCCCCCCCTCCTTCTCCTTACAGGTAGGCAAAAAAAGGATAGATTTGACAGTGAAGATGTTCTTCACACTTCTAGGAAGATAGATTGGCTTGTAAGATCAGCCAACATAGCTTAATAAACATTTTAATGAATTTGGAGTCAGAAGACTTGAGATTGACTCTTGCTTCTGTAAATTTACTTTTATTTCAAAGTCCTTCATAGTTCCAAAGTTCTTTGCTTCCATAGCAAAGGGTCAGAGGTTGATCAAGAGAGGTTCCCCATCAATTTAATGAGCTTAACAGAAGGGAACCTTTGTTTGGAACCTGACATGGTTCATACTGCTTCTTGTTAAGAAGGCAAAGAAAACTACTGATTAAGTCTGAATGAGCAGGGTTGCCCCAAGATTAATTGGTTGGTTGAAAACTATCCCATGGTAGCTTCTAGTATCTTGATATACTACAAGTACCACCAAAATTAATTGGTTTGGGTAAAACTTTTGGGAGGATTGGTCCTGTTGGAAGGAGCTACTCTTACTTAGTTCTGGCCTATATAAAAGAGAAAATAGAGCTGCTCAGCCTTTTGGGTGGCACCTCCTCCTCTTCTTCTTTCTGTTGCTTCTCCTTCTCTTTCTCCTCCTTCTTCCCCTCTTTCTTCCCCTCCTTCTTCCCCTCCTTCTCTCTCTCACCCCCCTCCCTCCCATCCCAACTTTTTCCTTTTCTCTTTTTCCTCCTGGATGTGTATTATTTCTGATATCATGGTTGAGCCCAGTGCTTACGGGAACATAACAGCACAGCTCAAAAATATTGTTGGAGATCTTTGTTAGGCTGGCCTCTGCAAACCACTAGTACTGACAATAACATTAACTGAATTTTAGAAAATCACTCTCTAGGTTGAAAGAAGACCGAATGTTCTTGAAGTTAATGCTAATTGTTGTGACCGTGTTTGCATAACAGAGTAGAAGGAGCTAACTGCATATGGGAGAAGTTACTACTAGTCCTTTCCTCACTAGCTTGAAGACATGAAGAATTTGGGTCTTGGTATTGTACAGCTACAAGTAACAAGCTCCTATAGTACAGAGAAATAAAAACTACCCCTTGTAATTCTCCCCTTGGTCCTACCCACCCCCAAAAATACATGGGAGGTAAGATAAAATATGATAAAATATAAAAAAAAACTTATAAAAGTTTGAGATCATCTTCCTAGCTTTTCAATGATAAATGAATAATAAATTCTACTCAAAACATATCATCTCTGGTAAGTAGAGTTCATTTAAAAAGCTGTTGAGTAAGTTCATTTTGTAGAGCTTTCAGTACTCTCCCAGTGTATGCCATTAATCACCAGCCAGAATAAAATACCAAAGTCATAACCTGATTCCTTAATGAGTTTCCCATAAATCTGGTCTATTCATTAGAGGTCAAATTGATAACCACTAAGAGTGAATATCAATGCTTTATATAGTTCTACAAGAAATATGATTATAACAACAAAATGGCATCACTCTTTTCAGAATTTTAAAAAATTGCAACTTCAAATACATATAACTGATAACTAATATCTACTTATAAAGCTATATGTGGGCATTTCATTAGACAGTGACCCAATAAACAGAAATTAATGATTATAGATGTTTGAAATCTAAAAATAAAATCATTAGACATTAACTCAGTTTTGTATTCATAGATTTTTCCTCCAGTAATTTTTGCCTTGCAATAAATGGCTCCAAATTTAAAAGCACACACAAGGTAGAATTCCCCATTGCCACCCAGACTTTTAATTTGCTGAATTCAAGGCAGTCAGGGGTGATAAAGGTATTTTCCAAAATAAAGGCACTGGCCTTCCAAAATTTGAGAATGCGACTATAGCTTGAAGAAAGAAAAGGTAACTTTTTCTTCCTTGAAATGAACCATAAACGTTTAAAACTTCAAAAACAAGAGTTAAGTTTAATTTGATTGTATAGTAAATTAGATGAAATAGCTGCACAGAGCACAATCATTTATCCAGCAAGATAGCAAACATTAAGTTGTCTTTTTTTTTATCCTCCCTCTTCATCCATGTTCTCTCTTAACCAAGAGAGCATATTTTTTGTTTGTTTAATCAGTGTAAGCCTCTACCAGAATCAAAATGCTAAAAAAAATTGAGGTAAGTTCTGAATGTAAGGAGAACTGGAATTAGAGTCAGAAAAATTTGTTTTGAATGTTCTATTGCATGCCCTCATTCTTTTTCTCTGGTCTACCTCTATTACAAAGGTTCTTCACTGTCAGTATTTTGAAGTAAATATTGATGATGACTTTAATTCAAATTAACCCGTCTTTCAGTTTTGTTTCTCTTAATTATAACCATTGCATAAATTGTTCTCTTGGTTCTATTTGCTTTGCTCTATATGTGTGTGTGTATGTGTATGTGTGTGTATGTACGTATGGGGGGTATTGTAGGATTATAGCTAAGGGAGAAATTCTGGACTGAAGCAAAAATAGGGGTGATCAAAAGAAATAAAATAAGCAATTTCAATTATGTCATTTAAAAATGGGACACCTAGGTTGAATGGTGGATAGAATGTTAGGCTTGGAGTTAGGAAGACTCATCTTGCTAAGTTCAAATCTGACCTCAGACCAGCTATGTGTCCCTGGGCAAGTCACTTAACCCTGTTTGTCTCAGTTTCCCTATCTGTATAATGAGTTAGAGGAGGAAATGGCAAACTACTCTGCTATCTTTGCCAGCAAAACCCCAAATAGGGTAATGAAGAGTCAGGCATGACTGAAAATGACTGAGCAACAACAAATGCATATATGTGAATATGTTTATGTGTATGTATGCATGTACACACAGAATACATGTATATGTATGTGCATGCAAGTGTATGTATATGTGTATATGCACATACATGTATGTATATGTATGTGATATATATATTTATAAAACATCTATACATATAATATACACCTACACATACATGATCACATAACATAGAAATTTGGAGCCTCTGGGCAAGTCACTTAACCTCTGTTTGCCTAAGAGGCAGCTAGGTGACTCAGTGGATAGAGGGCTCGGCCTGGAATCAGAAAGACCAGAGTTCAAATGAGGCTTCAGACTCTTACTATCTGTATAACACTGTGCAAGTCAATTAACCTCTGGAGAAGGAAATCACAAACCAGACCAGTATCTTTGCCAAGAAAACCCCATGGACAGTATGTTTTACAGAGTCAAAAAGAGTTGGACACCACTAATTGACAACAATAACAACCTACCAATATAAAGCATTCAAGGATTTAATGAACACTGGGCTGGTTTGTTTAATTGCTTCTGAGCCTTTCTTAACATCCATTGATTAACTTTTATATTTTTAACCCATATCAAATAGTTTTGATTACTATTGCTTCATGATATAGTTTGGGATTTGGTAATGCTAATCCCCCATCATTCCTATTTTTTTTATTTTTTCATCAAAATTTTTTATCTTTTGTTATTTCAAATGAATTCTGTTATAATTTTTCCTAGTTCTCCAAAGAAACACTATAGTAGTTTGAGTTGTAAGACATTAAAAAACCTAAAAATTAATTTAGGTAGTATTTTTATTATATTAGCTTCATATGGATATGAACAATACATATTTATTCAGTTATCTGTCTTCCTTTATTTTCATAAAAATGTTTTATAATTATATTCATATAAATATAAAGGTATGCCCAGAAGTTTTATTCATTTTATAGCTATTTAGAATGGGATTTCTTTTCCTATTTCTTCTTGATAAGTTTTATTAGTAATGTAAACAAAATACATGATTTTATAGTTTCATTTAAAATCCTGCAACTTTACTAAACATATTAATTTTATTTTTATTGAATCTTTCATTTTAATCTTTTGATTATTTTTATTGTTTTTGAATCTCTAAGAAACCCATGATATATGCTGAGAGATTTTTGCATCTCTTTGTTTATACCCATTCCCTAATTTATTTTTATATTTTAATTTCTATAATTAGAGTTCTGAGAGCTATAAAAATAGTAATGACAGTAGATAATTTTGCTTCTTTCTCTTATCTCATTAGAAAGACATCTAATTTTTTTTTCTATTATACATATGAAAGCTCTTGGTTTAGATAGATACTGTTAATCTTATTAAGAACAGACAATTTATTCCTATACATTTTATTATGTGTTTTTATATAACTGCATATTGAATTTTGACAAAGGTCCCATGTATTTATATAACCATGTGATTTTGTTTTTGTAATTAATAGAATAGATTATGTTTATAATCACCCTAAAGTTGATTAAGTCTTCCATTTTTGGGGGGCATAAATCTTACCTGATTTCAGTGAATAATTCTATGAATATATTTCTGTAGCCTTTTTTCTGGTACTTTATTATTTTATATAAATATTTATTAGGGATATAAGCCCATAGTTTTCTTTCTCTGTTCCTTCTCTCTCTATTTTGGGTATTAGAGAGATATTTGTCTCTTAGAAGTAGCTTGTTAAAATGTAAGATGCTTATACAAACCTAATTAAATATTTATAGTTTTTTTCTACCACTTTATATGTGACTAGGGTTGATTTCATAATTTGAAAAATTCTCTTGTAAATCCATCTTGGCCTGTTCACCTTCTCACCTTTAGGAATTTATTTATGGCTTGTACATTTTCTGTTCTGGATAGTAGTTTGCTTGTATCAGTTCTTTTCTTATTCTGTTAATCTTACTATTTTATATGCTATATGTATTAACTAATTTAAATTATATTTTATGTATGTTGGCAGACAATTGGATAGAACAACTTCTTAAAATTTCCCTGTTTATTCTTTGCTTTTTGTGAATTTTTATTTTTCATTTCATTTTGATTTGGTTAATTTAGTTTGCAGCTCAGTGTCTTTGTATTTCTTGTTTTATATTTTGATTCTCGTATCACAAGAACAAATTATTTTCCATTTTATTACCTTTAAAAAACAGTTTTATTTACTGTTTTAATAGCATTTCGCTCATTTTGTTTTATTCTCCCTTAATTTTTTCTCTTCTTATATTTTTAATATTTCTGTTTTGTGTTTATCAGAAATGTTAGTTTTTAAAATTGTCTTCTTTAAAAAAAAGTGCCTAATAAATTCATTGACCACTTTTTTCCTCTTTGGTATATTTAGAAATATAAAATTCTCTTGGAAATTGAGGGGATGCCCATCAATTGGGGAATGGCTGAACAAGTTGTGGTATATGAATGTAATGGAATACTATTGTTCTATAAGAAATGATAAGCAGGTGGATTTCAGAAAAACCTGGAGAGACTTACGTGCACTGATGCTGGGTGAAGTGAGCAGAACCAGGAGAATGTCATACATAGTAACTACAACATTGTGTGATGATCAACTATTGTAGACTTAGCTCTTCTCAGCAATACAATAATCCAAGACAATTCCAAAAGACTCATAATGGAAAATGCTATCCACATCCGCAGAAAGAACTATCGAGTGTGAATGCAGATCGAAGCATACTGTTTTCACTTCTGTTGTTATTGTTTTTTTTTCCTTCTCATGGTTTTTCCCTTTTGTTCTGATTTTTCTTTCACAACAAGACTAATGTGGAAATGTGTTTAAAATGATTATACATGTTAAAGGAAATATGCATGTTAAAAGGAAATATAAAATTATTTCTAACAATTGTTTTAGCTATATAAATTTTGTTATGTAATACAGATACTAAAAATTTTAGTATAATATTTTATTGTTTTGGGGATGCATTCTTTGAGCCACTCTAATTAGAATTTGTTATGCATTTAAGTGTTAATCTCTTCATCTTTTTCTTATTGATTATAATGTCTATTATATTATGGTCTGTAAGAAATATATTTAATGGCTTTACCTTTCTGCATCTGTTCATGAGTTAGTTATGCCCTATCAGGTCAATTTTTAAAGGCATCATGCAAAGCTATAAAACAAAAACAAAAAAAAATTATGTATACATATGTATGTATTTGTATTTCCTATTTAGTAACCACCGAGACTGTCATAGCTATTATCATATTCTCTTTGGAGCCTTAACTTTTTTCTTATTTACCTTTCCAATAGATTTGTCTAATTCTAAAAGAGGGCAGTTTGAAGGCCCCCAGAGTTGTTTTGTTTAATTGTCTAGCTCTTCCTATGCTTCAGTTAGCTTTTTAATGTACTTAAAGAACATTTCATCCAGTGCATATACATTTAATCTTGGTATTTTGCTGACTGTGTGTCCTTTAAGTATAGTGCAGTTTCTTCTTTAATCTCTCCTAATCAAATATATTTTTCATTGTTGTCTTCTATGAAACTGTATCCTTTTATGGGAGAATTTAGATAAGACATAATAGATTGTACTCAAACCCCACATTTTAACTATATGGATCTCTATGTTTTAAAGGGTGGTTGTTGTTTTTTGTTTGTTGTTGTTTTCTGTAAATAAATTATGATTTTGTGATTCATAATTTTGTTCTTTGCTGTTTTGGTTTTCCAAAAAGACAATTATACTGGAGTTTGTTTGTTTGTTTGTTTTCATCCATTTCTTAATACATTGTTTCACTGGGCACATTTTCTTGTTGTGGAGATGGTTTTATAGAAGTTAATTTAGTCTGGAACTTTCATGTCATTTTCTTTACTCATTACTACAGTACTATTTTTACTACCCAGTTTCCTCGCTGCCTTTCTGGCTCTAACTTTCTTCGTCTACTAAATAAAATTAGTTAGTTGAAGTAGAAGATTTCCGTGTCCTCATAGCTTTGATTTTCTAACATTATATGATTATAATAGTCTAGCAGAGCTGTAACTAGGAATTCTAACATTTGGGGCAGGTAAACAGGACTTGTTTAAGATATGATTATTTTTTTGCATAGTTGAGGTAGAATGGAGAGAGATGATTTGGTAGTTGAGGAACTGGGCAGCCAGGGAGTGTCTTGGAGGTTCCCTGATGACAACACCAAAGATCTGGATGGATAGATTTTTCATTAAAGGAGGGACTGGAAAGTGATAGCACTGAGTTGATCATGGTGGAATCATTAGCCAGCCACAAAAATTGCCTTTGTTGATTATCTCCCTGCTGATCTTAAGTATTGTACATTGTGTGGATTTCCAAATCAGTCAGTTTGTTAGGGTTAGACCACTGGTACAGGTAGTCAGGGACCAGGAGAGAGTATAGAAACTGGGGAGTGGCAAACTGAGGGAGTAGGTGACTCGGCCATCAATCTTAAGGAGAAGGAAGTTTACAGCTAGAATGTTGATGAAACCTTCTGAGTTACCCCATTGACTATGTTTATTCTGTGTGGGGCCTCTGAAGGCAAAGCCCTGGATGTCTCTTATTAGTTCACGCCCTGCTCTCTGGCATCAAGCATTTCAGATATCAATCATTTGCATGATATCTGGTTGCCAGGAGAAACCTCTGCTGAAAGAATGTCATTATATATAAACTGCATGCCACACCTAACAGTTGCAAAGACCTGTTGGGATAAAGAGGAATTTATTTTTTTTGCGGGGGGTAAGATCATTAATATTTTGATTGGGAAAAGATAGTCATAGTCATTCACTAAATGAGTGACAGGTCACTCCAGTTCCTACCAGGTAAAAAATCATTTTAATAAAAAGTAATTAGAAATCATGACAGAATCATGAAAGATTTATTATGCATATATATATATATATGCATATATACATATATAGTTAGCATATATGCTTATACATAGTTGTGTGTATGTATATATGTATCTATATATATTTACGTGCATATGTATGTGACTCTTGTGTGTGTGTGTGTGTGTGTGTGTGTGTGTTTGTGTGTGTATATGTTCTAAGACCAGAAAAAGGAAAAGAAAAATCTTTAAGAGTGAATCAAAGGGATTGGCTTTGCAGTTTGCAGGCTGAGAATCTCAAATAGCAATGCTTTACAGGCTGAACTTTGAAGATTTAACTCAAAATAGTACTTGGCAAGATTTAATTTTTAATTAGATTTTTTTGATTCAGAAACTAATGAGAGAATTCAAATATTTTATAAAGGCAGGGTTTTCAAATTTCTCCCTGGAACTTCCTCCATAATATTACTCTCTGTAAGTATCCTCAAAGGCTCTGAAATGATGACTTACTTTTTTAAAACATAAAGAAAGGATGTGATTGCCAGATGGGGTTGCTAGCTCTAATCACTAATATTATCTTAACCAAAAAAATTGAAATATCAAAAACTGTTTCCAACATTTCTTATGTAAGAGTGTAAGAGAGTACTTTTGTGGCCCAATGAGTCTATTTCTATCTACAGTATTTTAACTACTTCCATTTTTGATAGAAAATTTCTAATACTTATATTTTGAAATCTTCAAAAGCAATGGGAAGGAAATTGGCATTAAAGGTGAGGAAGGAATGCAAGATTAAACTCTAAGATGCCCTGATGAAAAGAAAGCAAACCTAAGGGATAAAAGACAGGAAAAGGTTTCTTTTTGAAATGATGATACTAGAAATAAGCTACTTTCAGGTAGGAATTTAATTAGAGCTGTCCATCACACTAACTGAATAAGATTAGACAGCATGACTCAGCATAGCAGTGTATTAAGATAGTGACTGTCCTGAACCTATTGATTGTATTGGATTTTTGGCTTTCAAACTGCAGCACCTCCTTCCCAATCAAAGCAACACCCACTTGGTCCTCACAGCTATTTTAACGACAATAAAATATCACAAATTGTTTTGCGCTGATGTCGGGACCTTAGAGCTAACCTAGAGGTTCATGGTATCCAAGTGGCTCTGAAAAATAAGCCATGTTTCTGGATGTCTGCACACCTTAAAATTCTATCCTTATCAGCAAAATTCTATCCTTTCTTCTTTGACATTTCTTTCTAAAGTCACATTCCCCACTCTTTATCCCTTCCCCCCCTCCAACCTCTCATCTGTACCCATTGTACACATCGTACCCATCATATCTTATATCCTGTTAGTCACTTTTGATTGATTCCTATCCAGAAATCCATTCTTTCCTGTCTTATTTTATTCCCCTTGGCCTCCTTATTTTCTTTCCACATAAGTATTGCTATGAAGCACCCGAGGCCCTGGGGACTACTTCCTGTCAGAATGTCTTCTTGTTTCTGTTTGGCTTTGAGAGAATACAAAAGCAAAACAATAAAAATGTTAATAGTACCATTCACACATTTTATCTCATAGGACTTCACAGAGGAAAGGAGGGCAATAAAGGAGGTAAGAAAGTTAAAGGAGAAAAAATAATTTAGAACAAGCCAGGATAAGGAGACAGGTTTTTCAATATAACCAAACCACCAGAGTTCAGGAGGACCTAATTAAATGGATCATGTTAAATTTAATAAACAAGGATTACAGAAGTTAAATGACTTATCCCATTATAATTCAAATTAAATAAAGAGTCAATGGCACCTTCTGACCCAAAGATTATTAGAAAAATGGTGGGTGGGTTATAATGGAAAGGGAGCTAGCATGTGCTATGTCTTATTTCTAAGCTTTGGGTGCTCAGTAAGGATGATGGTTTGGTAGTATGGCAGACTGACCTTCTCTTGAGGACCTCAGAAGAAAACAAGGAAAGAAGATCACTTTATGGAGGTAAGGGTGTTGTACAGTGTTAGGAGTCTTAGATTCTAGGTCTCCTTCTGCTGTTAACATGCTATGTGATTTAGGATAAAACAATTTTGCTCTCTGAGCCTCAGTTTTCTCATCTGAAGAAGGAAAGACACTTGAACTTTGTTAGCTCTGAGAAGCTAGGATTCTGAACAATGTCATGATATCAGATCACTATCCTAAAGGTAACAGCTCTTTGTCAGTGTGATGATTTCAAAAGGTCAGTGCATTTCTTGGGAGAGTTGGCAGAAATAATGTTCAATTTAGTTTGTTTTGAGATACTTCAGTATGTTAAGTATCTATGGTTTTATCCATACAGACAGGAAGAAAAGATAACTTATTCTCTGCAGAGGTTCTTAACCTGGGAATCTATAGCTTTATACACACACACACACACACACACACACACACACACACACATATACACACATCATACCACATACATGTATATATTAATATGTGTGTGGATATATAAATATGTGTATATGTGTGCATATATGTATCTATATAATAGCTGTATTTCAATACCACTGGTTTCTTTTATAATCCTTTGTATTTTATTTATTTAAAAACATTCTGAGAAGGAGTCCACAGATTTCACTAGGCTGTTGAAGGAGTCCATGACAGAAAAAAAAAATAATGGTTAAGAACCTTCTTTTAGGCAATATTTTTTATGAGGTACTATGGTTTAAAAAAAATCAGTAAGGGTAGCAAACTCTGTCCATGAGCCTATACAGCCTTAACTCTACTAATGATCACTTCTCTTACTAAGCCTGTGTTAAGAGTTGGCTTCTATGTGGTATGACCTCTGAGGCTGTTTTCTGATAGCATAGGATTCAAGAATCTGGGCTCACTTCCATATCACAGGAAGTCACTGGGAACCTACTGAGTTAAGGTATTTGATTTTTGAAGTCATCTAACATCAATTAATTCAAGTTTGCTCTACACATTTAAAAGTGATTTAAGATTATTTAACAATGGGTAGATGAGTCATTTGCCTGTCTGTGGGGAAAACCATCAGTTGAACTAGTTGTTTGGTTTAATATGAGAAGAGTAAAATTTATATATCTATATATCTATATCTATCTATATCATTTATATCTACACATGGGGATAGAGGAGGCAACAAAATGAAATTCTTTAAATAAAGCCAGAGAGCAACAGAACATGCATTATTTTGTAAGGATACAGTGGAAATCCATTTACTAAGATTGTCTACTATCATTAGAATAATCATCATTGATATTAGAATGCAAACTCCCGAAGGGCACAAATTACACTGTATTTCATCTTTCTGTCCTGGCACTGAGCAGAGTAAGAATTTGTTTAATTCAATTCATTCAATTAAAAAAAAACAGATTTACTTGAATAAGGGATACTACTAACTGAGAGAAAAATGAACTTTTTTAGTGGTAACATAGAATCAACTAATGAAAATTTTAAAATATATAATTACATATATATGTATATAATGTGTGTGCATATGTGTGCAGGCACACATGAAAATTATTACCTGTTTGATGAAGAAAAGATAAATTATGTGGGTTCTAATAACATAAGCAGTACTCCAAACATAAGAGTGAAGTAATTGTTTTACAATTAAGGAATATCCAAAACATACATTGTTAAAGTCATTTTAATAATGTGTGCATTGAGTCACGGTTTTTTTTCCCAAATAGTAGCAATTCAAATAAGTAATTTAGTGGTAGGAATAAACTATGAATTTAATTTATACATTCATTAATTGTACAACTAAACAGAATACTAATTGACTGTAGAATTATAGCTAAATGGAACACTGTACCAGGGTAATTAGTTCTAGTTCTGTTTTTCATTGTGAACATAATTTTTGCTAATCTCACCCTACCCAATTAGTTTTGTTTGGTTTTATTGATGCATAAATCATCCCAGAACAAAGGTTGAATCCCCAGAATATAGGTGGATTGTTACACTCCTGCAGTAAAAGGTTATCCCTTTAAAGAAAGGACATCAGATTACAGTAGCCAGGTATTTGGAAATGCTTTGCAGGTGTGCAATTTCCAATAAATAATCTTCCACTGGAGGAAAAAAAAAGCAGTGTACTGTAGGTCAGAAGTGATCTTATCATCATTTTGTCCAAGTGTGACATGAAAGGGTAGTAAGTTTGAATGAAGTCCTGATGATTTTTACAAACAGCTCTTCAATTAGTGAAGCATAAGCATGAAACATTACACTTAGCATTTTTCCCAGTTGTCATTTTGGAATCACAGGGACTTCTTATTTAAAACAGCAGTGATCACTTTCTAGTTCTGTGAATCAAAGAATAGAAAGCAGGTTTGGGAAGGAAGAGGAAAGAAACTGGGTGAGTCTATTTCTGTGAAAACAAAGTGGCTCTGTCTCTGATGAGATCCCAAGGGATATATTGTGGGTTATAGATGTTATACTTAATGTTGTCCTCAGGAGGTTAAGGATGTACCTCCAGAATATCCTAGTTTCTTTAAAATATAAGAAAAGATGGTATAGCATAGTGAAATGCATCCTGGCCTTGGAATCAGAAGAGATTTGGTTTCACTTCCTAGCTCTAACACTTATTGTGCTAATCTAGTCTAGTTACTCGATCTCCTTGAAATGTACTTTCTTCATCTGTAAAGTGGTGATTGTAATCTACAGGGTTTTAATGAGGAAAAGAGTTTGTAAAACTTAAAGCTTTCTAGAAATGTTATTATTATCAAGTCATTTTTCAAACTCTTTCAAGCTTTCTGCCTAAAGAACTTTTTTTATATTAAAGAATGCAAGGGGGTTGTAGAAAGGTCATTGAAGAAAAGTCAAAGAAATTGTGTTTTATTGTCCACCTGAGCAGCCATTTTAAAGTTAATAGGATGGAGGAGGATTCTGGGAAGATGGCAGAGTAGGTCAGAAAATTCCAAGTTCTCAAGACCTCTCCCCCACAAAAAAAAGAGATAAAATAGAACCGTAGGCCTAACAAAGTGCACGTAAAGGTAAATAAGAGTAGAGGCACAACAGGGGTCTTCCTGGGACAATTTGAGAAGATCAGAAGAAAACTCCCAGGACAGTTCTTAGGGGAAGTTTTATATCTCTAAATGCTTACATAAATAAAATAGAAAAAGAGGAGATGAATGAATTGGGCATACAACTAAAAAAACTAGAAAAAGAACAAATTAAAAATCCTCAATTAAACACCAAATTAGAAATATTGAAAACCAAAGGAAAAACTAATAAAATTGAAATTAGGAAAACTATTGAACTAATAAATAAAACAAAGAGCTGGTTTTATGAAAAAAACAATAAAATAGATAAACCTTTAGTTAATCTAATTTAAAAAAAGAAAGAAGAAAACCAAATTACTAGTATCAAGAATGAAGAGGGTGAAACTACCACCAAGGAAGAGGAAATTAAAACAACAATTAGGAATTATTTTGCCCAACCATATGCCAACAAATTTGACAACCTTAGTGAAATGGATACATATTTACAAAAATATAAATTTTCCAGATTAACAGAAGAGGAAGTAAAATACTTAAATAACCCCATCTAAGGAAAAGAAATTGAATAAGCCATTGATGAACTCCCTAGGAAAAAATCTCCAAGGCCAGATGGATTTATATGTGAATTTTATCAAACATTTAAGGAACAATTAATTCCAATACTATATAGACTATTTGATAAAAGAGGTGAAGAAGGAATTTTACCAGATTCTTATGATACAAATATGGTGCTGATACCTAAACCTGGAAGAGTCAAAACAGAGAAAGAAAATTACAAACCAATTTCTCTAATGAATATAGATGCAAAAATTCTAAACAAAATATTAGCAAATAGATTACAGCAATTTATCACAAGAATAATACACTATGATCAGGTAGGATTTATACCAGGAATGCAGGGCTGGTTCGATATAAGGAAAACTATCAGCATAATTCATCATATCAACACCAAAACTAACAGAAACCACATGATCATCTCAACAGATGAGGAAAAAGCTTTTGCAAAATACAACACTCATTCCTATTAAAAACTAGAGATCATAAGTATAAATGGAGTCTTCCTTAAAATAATAAATAGCATCTATCTAAAACCGTTAGCAAGCATAATATGTAATGGAGACAAGCTAGAAGCATTTCCAATATGATCAGGGGTGAAACAAGGATGTCTATTATCACCATTATCAACATCATACTGGAAACGTTAGCTTTAGCAATAAGAGAAGAAAAAGACATTGAAGGTATTAGAATAGGCAAAGAAGAAACAAAGCTACCACTCTTTGCAGATGATATGATGTTATACTTAGAGAATCCCAGAGAATCAAGTAAAAAACTACTTGAAATAACAAACAACTTTACCAAAGTTGCAGGCTATAAAATAAACCCACATAAATCATCAGTATTTCTATATATTACCAACAAAGCCTAACAGCAAGAGATAGAAAGAGAAATTCCATTTAAACTTATGGTAGACATAAAATATTTAGGAGTCTACCTCCTGAAACTAACCCAGGAACTCTATGAACACAATTACAAAACACTTTTCACTCAAATAAAATCAGATCTAAATAATTGGAAAAACATCAGTTGCTCATGGGTAGCCCTAGCTAATATAATAAAATTGGTAATTCCACCTAAGCTAATTTACTTATTCAGTGCCATACCAATCAAACTACCAACAAATTATTTTATAGAGTTAGAAAAAATAATAACAAGGTTCATTTGGAAGAAAAAGAGGCCCAGAATATCAAGAGAACTAATGAAAAGAAATACAGGGGAAAGTGGCCTAGCCATTCCAGATATTAAATTGTATTATAAAGCAGCAATCAACAAAACTGCTTGGTGCTGGCTAAGAAATAGAGTGGTGGATCAGTGGAATAGGTTAAGTATGCAAGACACAGCAGTCAATGACTATAGTAATCTATTATTTGATAAACCCCCAAACCCCAGCTTCTGGGATAAGAACACCCTCTTTGGAAGAAACTGCTGGGAAAACTGGAAAAGAGTATGGCAGAAACTAGGCATAGACCAAAATCTCACACCATATACCAAAATAAAGTCAAAATGGGTTCATGATTTAGATATAAAGGCTGATACTATAAGCAAACTGAGAGAGCAAGGAATAGTTTACCTGTCAGATCTATGGAGAACAGAAGAATTCATGACCAAACAGGAGACAGAGAGAGAGAAAAGCAAAATAGATAATTTTGATTACATTAAATTGAAAAGTTTTTGCATAAACAAAGCCAATGAAACTAAGATCAGAAGGAAGGTAGAAAATTGGATAAGAATCTTTACAACGAGTCTCTCTGATAAGGGCCTCATTTCTAAAATATAGAGAATTAAGTCAAATTTATAAGAATTCAAGTCATTCCCCAATTGATATATGGTCAAAGGAAATGAACAGACAATTCTCAGATGAAGAAATTAAAGCCATCTATAGTCATGTGAAAAAATGCTCTAAATCACTATTGATTAGAGAAATGCAAATCTAAACAACTCTGAGGTACCACATTACACCCATCAGAATGGCCAACATGAAAAAACAGGAAAATGATAAATGTTGGAGAAGATGTGGGAAAATTGGAACACGAATGCATTATTGGTGGAGTTGTGAAATGATCCAACCATTTTGGAAAGCAATTTGGAACTATGCCCAAAGGGCTATAAAAATGTGCATACCCTTTGTCCCAGCAATAGCACTTCTAGGGCTATATCTCAAAGAGATCATACAAACGGGAAAAGGACCTACATGTACAAAAATATTCATAGCAGCTCTTTTTGTGGTGGCAAAGAATTGGAAATTGAGAGGATGCCCATCAATTGGGGAATGGCTGAGCAAGTTGTGGTATATGAATGTGATGGAATACTACTGTGCTATAAGAAATGGTGAACAGGCTGACTTCAGAAAAACCTGGAAAGACTTGTATGGTCTGATGCTGAGTGAAGTGAGCAGAACGAAGAGAATGTTGTTCACAATAACAGCCATGTTGTGTGATACCTAATATTGATAGACTTAACCCTTCCTGGCAATACAAGGATCTAAGACATCTCCAGAGGCCTTGTGATGGAAAATGCTATCCACACCCAAAGAAAGAACTATAGAAGTCAAATTGCTATTTTTTTTCTCTTCTGTTGAATTTTGTTTCCTCTTTCTGATGGTTCCTCCTATTGGTTTTAATTTTTACTTACAACATCACTAATGTGAAAATATGTTTAATATGAATGTAAATGTATAGCCTATATCAGATTGTGTGCCATCTTGGGGAAGGGGGTAGGGAGGAAGGGGGAGAAAAATTTTAAACTCAAAAGCATATGGAAGTGATTATTGATGAATCAAAATAAATTAATAAAAAAATTAAAATTAAAATAAAAAAATGGAAAAAAAAGACAATGATCCAAGACAATTCCGAAGGACCCTGTGAAAAATGCTATCCACCTCCAGAGAGAGAACTGATGAACTCTGAATGCCAATTGAACCATACTTTTCTTTATTTTTCTTGTTTTATATTTGTCTGTTTTCCTTTGCAGCATGACTAATATAGAAATATATTTTGCATGACATATAAAATTGGTATCAAATTGTTAATTTTTTACACATAATTGGGAAATATTTAATGAAACTAATAAAAAATCAATTTAAAAAAAAGAGATCCTATGAGGAAAACTCATAGGAATATTATAGTCAAATTCTGAAACCCCCAGCTCAAGAATAAAATATTAAAAACAACAAGAAAAAAATCAATTTAAATATGATGGTGCCACAATTAGAATCACAAAAGACCTAGCAGTGGAGACACTAAAGGACTGCAGGTCTTGGAACACTATATGTCAAAGAGCAAAAGAACTGGGGCTCAGGCCAAAAATATCATACCAGCAAAGTTAAGCATAATCCTGAATAAAAAAAAAATGGACATTTGATCAACAACTGTCAGACTTTCAAGTCCTTGTTTAAAAAAAAAACAAAATTTTATAGAAGATTTGTCATACAAGAGCCAAGAGATACATAAGTGCATACCAAAGACTGATTATAAGGGACTCAATAAAGACAGACCATTTACTTTTTAAATATGCAAATTGTAAAATGTATGTCTAAGATTGACATTAGTAATTGGGTAGTCGATAAGAAAGATTGGGGTAGACCTGAGGATGATATAACTTTAAAAAGTAAAACCATTTAGGAATAGCTAAAAAGAGTAATTATTTTATACAAATGAGGTACAAAAGGAAGAATCAATGCAGAAGAATTAGATGGGGGAGGAGGGCTAGTAGTTCTGGTAACCTACTTTCAGCAGGAAGGGGTTTAAGAGAGAACAATACATATATATCTAGAGGAGTATAAAAGTCTTATAAATTCAGAAGAAATAAAATGGTAAGGGGATAGGGAGGGAGGAGGTCAAGGGAGGGATCTCTAGAGAGGAGGGTGAGGGAATAGCTTATAGGGGGCTATAGAAGGGTGTTTAGATTATTGGGAATGAGAGGACAGGGGAAGGATCTTTGGAGGGGGTTAGGCTAAGTAATAGAAGGGCAAGGTACCAGGTAGAAGTAAGGTAGAAGAATCAGGAAGAATAGGAAACAAGAGAAATATGTGGTACAGTCTTTCTTGATACAGAAATTTATTGCTATATATTTTTAAACATCTCTTATCTTCTGCTATGCATATAGCATGCTTTTTTTTCTTTTCTTACATTGAATTTGTTTCAATATTTAAATTTGTGATGTTTTTCTTTTTCTTTTCTCTATTGTGTATTTGAGTTTTGGTGTTTGAGTACTAAACAAACAAACAAACAAATAAATAGATGAATAAATAAGTAAATGAAGCAAGTAAGGAAGGAAGGAAAATGGTGGAGTGAAAGCAGGGACTCGCCTGAGTTCTCCTCCAAATCTCCTCAAATACCTCTAAAAGTGATTCTGAACAAATTCTAGAGTGGCAGAACCCACAAAGACACAGAGTGAGGCAGATTTCTAGCCTAAGACATTCTGGAAGTTTGACAGGAAAGGTCTGCTGCACTGACCTGATAGAGAAGCATCCAGAATGCAGGGCCCAGCTGCAGACCTGGCCTAAGCAAAGCCCGAGCAGGCTTTGGGGATGGAATCACCAGCAGCAGTGGTGGTTCCAGTCTTCTCAGCCCACAGACACCAGAGACAACTTAGAAGGTCAGTGGGAGGGGTCTGTCAGAACTGGGTGAGAGAGAAACTCAGGGTTAAAGGACATGCAATTTAGCCCAGCACCAGCAAACCAGGAACAGGCTTTGGGAAAGGACTGAATCAGCAATGGTTGTGGCAGCAGTGGCAGCACTGCTCCTGGAGCTATTAGCCCACAAAATGAATGTTTGAAACTCACCTATTTCAACTTCCAGGAGCCAAGATGGTGGAGTAAGCAGTAAGTTGCTGTCACCCTCCCTTATTGACCTAGAAAAACCCAGAAAATATTGCCCCAGGAAAAAAGTCCTGAAATAGTAGAGTCAGTAGAAAAACTGGATGCAGCGGTCTTTTAGCTTGTGAGGCTACAGGGGGTTAACAGGAAAGATCCCTCTTGCTGTGGCTGAAGGGGACCAGTATAGGAAGCGAGGTGTCCCAGCAAGCTAATGGCAAGCCCCACCTCAGCAAACCAGTAACCAGATCCTAGCCCTCAGCACAAGAAGCCTACAACAGTGGCCCCTGTGTCCCAGAAGCAGAAGTCAACTATAAAGCCAGAAAAAAAAGGCAAACATCATGAGCATGAAGGAACATAGAAAAACAATGATCATAGAAAAATATCTTGGTGACAAGGAAGATCAAAAAACAAATTCAGGGGAGGATAACATTGTCAATATATTCATATCTGAAACCTCAGAGGGTAATATGAACTGGTCTCAAGCCCAAAAAACCTTCTTAGAAGAGCTCAAGAAAGATGTTAAAAGTCAAATAAGAGAAGTAGAAGAAAAATTGAACAATTCATTTTTAAAAAGTGGAGTAAAAAGTACACTGAAGAAAACGACTCTCTAAAAAGTAAAATGGGCCAAATGGAAAAGGAGGTACAAAAGCTGACTGAAGAAAACAATTCATTAAAAATTAGAATTGGGCAATTGGAAATTAATGACTCTATGAGACATCAAGAATCAGTAAAACAAAATCAAAAGAATGAAAAAAATAGAAGAAAATGTAAAATTCTTCATTGGAAAAACAACTGACTTGGAAAATACATTCAGGAGAGATAAGTTAAGAATTATTGGTCTACCTGAAAGCCATGATGATGAAAAGAGCCTAGACAGTACCTTTCAGGAGATCATCAAGGAAAACTGCTCTAAGGCCCTAGAACTAGAGGGTAAAATAGTCATTGAAAGAATCCACCATTCACCTTCTGAAAGAGATCTCAATTTGAAAATGCCAAGGAATATTGTAGCCAAATTCCAGAATTATCAGATCAAGGAGAAAATCCTGCAAGCAGCCAAAAAGAAACAATTCAAATATTGTGGAACCAAAGTCAGGATTATTTAAGACCTTACAACTTCTACCTTAAAAAATCAGAGAAAAAAATGGATCAGAGGGCTTGAAATATGATATTCCATAAGGAACAAGCCATTGATGAACTCCCCAGGAAAAAATCTCCAAGGCCAGATAGTTTTACAAGTGAATGCTATCAAACATTTAAAGAACAATTAATTCCAATTGGGAAAATAGATGAAGAAGGAATCTTACCAAATTCTGGTTCAATATTAGGAAAACTGTCAGCATAATTGAACATATCAACAACAAAAATAATGGAAACCATATGATTATCTCAATAGATGCAGAAAAAGCATTTGACAAAATACAACACCCATTCCTATTAAAAACACTAGAAAGCATAGGAATAAATGGAGTCTTCCTTAAAATGATAGGTAGCATCTATCTAAAACCATCAGCAAGCATTTTATGTAATGAGGATAAGCTAGAAGCATTTCCAATAAGATCAGGGGTGAAACAAGGATGTCAATTATCACCACTGTTGTTAAATATGGTACTAAAAATTAGCTTTAGAAATAAGAGAAGTAATAGAAATTGAAGGTATTAGAATAGGCAAAGAAGAAACAAAGCTATCACTCTTTGCAGATGATATGATGATATACTTAGAGAATCCTAGATAATCAAATAAAAAACTATTTGAAATAATAAACAATTTTAGCAAAGTTGCAGGATATAAAAGAAACCCACATAAATCATCAGCATTTCTATATACCACCTACAAAGCCCAATAGCAAAAGACAGAAAGAGAAATCCCAATTTAAACTTACTGCAAACATTTTTAGGGGTCTACTTCCCAAAACCAAGCCAGGAACTATATGAACACAATTACAAAACACTTTTTCACACAAATGAAGTTAGATCTAAATAATTGAAAGAGCATCAGTTGTTCATGGGTAGGCCGAGATAATTTAATAAAAATGAGAATTCTACCTAAATTGATTAACTTATTCAGTGCAATATCAATCAAACTACCAAAACATTATTTTATAGAGTTAGAAAAATAATAACAAGATTCATCTGGAAAAAACGAAAGGTCCAGAATATCAAGGGAATTAATGAAAAGAAATGCTAGGGAAGGTGGCCTAGCCATACCAGATCTTAAATTGTATTATAAAGTAGCAATCATCAAAACTAATTGGTACTGGCTAAGAAATATAGTGGTGAATCAGTGGAATAGATTAGGTATGCCAGACACAGTAGTCAATGACTCTAATAATCTACTGTTTGATAAACCCAAAGACCCCAGTTTCTGGGATGAGAATTTACTATTTGACAAAAACTGCTGGGAAAACTGGAAAAGAGTATGGTAGAAACTAGGCATAGACCAACATCTTACATCATATAGCAAAATAAAGTCAAAATGGGAACACAATTTAGATATAAAGGCTGATACTATAAGCAAACTGGGAGAGTAAGGAAGAGTTTACCTGTCAGATTTATGGAGAACAGAAGAATTTGTGACCAAACAAGAGATAGAGAACATTATTAAAAGCAGAATGGATATCTTTGACTACATTAAATTGAAAAGTTTTTGCACAAACAAAGCCAATGCAACCAAGATTAGGAGGGAAGCAGAAAACTGGGAAAGAATTTTTACAACCAGTGTGTCTGATAAGGACCTCATTTCCAAAATATATAGAGAACTGAATCAAATTTATAAGAATCCAAGTCATTTCCCAATTGATAAATGGTCAAAGGATATGAACAAGAAGTTTTCAGATGAAGAAATTAAAGCTATCTATTGTTATATGAAAAAATGCCGTAAATCACTATTGAATAGAGAAATACAAATCAGAATGACTGTGAAGTATCACATCACACCTATCAGATTCACTAACATGACAAAACAAGTCAATGATAAATGGTGGAGAAGATGTGGGAAAATTGGAACATTAATGCATTGTTGGTGGAGTTGTGAAATGATCCAACCATTTTGGAGAGCAATTTGGAACTATGCCCAAAGGGCTATAAAACTGTGTATACCCTTTGACCCAGCAATAGCACTTCTAGGGCTATATCCCAAAGAGATCAAACAAACGGGAAAAGAACTCACATGTACAAAAACATTTATAGCAGCTTTATATGCAGTGGCAAAGAACTGAGGAATGGCTGAACAAGTGGTATATGAATGTAATTGAATACTATTATGCTATAAAAAATGATGAGGAAGCAGACTTCAGAAAAACCTAGGAGGAAAAATCTTGTATGGACTGATGCTAAGTGAAGTGAGGAGAACCAGAAGAACATTGTACATAGTAACAGTCACCCTGTGTGATGATTAACTTTCATAGACTTAGTTCTTCTCAGCAATGCAAGGATCTAAGACAGCTCCAAAAGTCTCATAATGGAAAATATTATCCACATCCAGAGAAAGAATTATCAAGTAGGAATGCAGATCAAAGCGTACTCTTTTTTCTGCTTTGTTTTGTTTCTTCTTTCTTGTGGTTCCTCCTATTGGTTCTAACTCTTCTTTACAACATGACTAATGTGAAAATATGTTTATTGGAATGTATATGTAGAGCCTATATCAGATTGCATGCTGTCTTGGGGAGAGAGGTGGGGAAGGAAGGGTAGAAAATTTAAAACTCAAAAGCTTGTGGAAGTAATGTTGAAAACTAAAAAATAAATTAATTTGAAAATAGTAAGTAAGTAAGTAAGTTACTAAGATGGAGTTGTGTCTGAGATGAAGCCAAGATGGCAGAGTATAGGCAGAAACTCAGCTTAACACCCCCACAACATCTCCCTCCAAATAATTTTTACATAATGCTTCAAACCAAATTCTGAAGTAGCAGAGCCAAGAAAAGGTCAAAGTGAGACTTTTTTTTTCCAGCCCAAGACAACTTGAGAGGTCTGAGGTAGAGGTCTATAACACAAAGGTGGGTATTGGCCTGGAATATAGTGCACATTGCAGCTACATGAACAGCAGGCCTTTGAGAAAGCTGCAACAACAACAGCAGCTTTGGGAGCTCTGAGCACCTAGATGATAAGGCAGTGGGGCAACTGACTCCATGAGACATCAAGAAACAGTAAAACAGAATCAAAAGAATTAAAAATGGAAGAAAATGTGAAATGCCTAATTGGAAAAATTACTGACCTGGAAAATAGATCAAGAAGAGATAATTTAAGAATTATTGGACTATATGAAAGCCAAAAAAAAAATAGAGCCTAGACATCATATTGCAAGAAATTATCAAGGAAAACTGCCATGATATCCTGGAACCAGAGGGTAAAATTTTCTATTTTTCTATTAAAATAATCCACCAATCACCTTATGAATGATATCTCAAAATGAAGACTTCCAAAAATATTATAGCCAAATTCCAGAGCTCTCATGTCAAAGAGAAAATACTTCAAGTAGCCAGAAAAACAGTTCAAATATCATGGATCCATAATTACATAAAATTTAGCTGCTTCCATGTTAAAGGATCAGAAGGCTTGGGATATAATATTCTGGAGGGCAAAGGAGCTAGGCTTATAATCAATAATAACCTGCCCAGCCAAAATGAGCATAATCCTTCAAGGGGAAAATAGATATTTAATGAAATAGAAGGCTTTCAAGCATTCCTGATGAAAAGACCAGAGTTGAATAGAATTTTGACTTTCAAATACAAGACTCAAGAGAAGCATAAAAATCATTTAAAAACTAAACAGAAATTATAAGGAACTTAAGGTTAAACTGTTTATATTCCTATATGGAAAAATGCTACTTGTAACTGCCAAGAAGTTTCTCATTATTGGGGTGGTTAGAAGTATACATAAAGCACACAAATGTGAGTTGACTATGATGGGATGATCTCAAAAAAATATTAAGGGAGGAAAAAGGGGAAGGGAGAGGAAGAATGAGAGAAATTATCTCACACAAAAGAGGCATGCAAGGAAGAGCTTTTGCAGTGGAGAGAAAAAGGGGGGGCATGGTGAGTAAGATTTAAATCTTAAACTGATCAAAATTATAGTCATTGTCATTTGTCCTTTGTTCTCAAAAAGGACCGTGACGATCAGGCAGGTGATGCCATGACATGTAAGTGAATTGGATTTAAGTGAGGGGAGGGGTTGTGCAAAGTCACCAACCTCACTTTCTCCTCCAGAGCCATGTAACTCCAGTAGTGGCATATAGGTCAGGATAACTGGAGATGGCCATGGATGCAGTGGGATTCCTTGGCCTTTTTAAGCTAAGGTCTTTAACAGGTCTCAGTCTGACTGAAGCTGTGCCTCTTCAGTGATTAAGGCTGGATAAGAAATGAAGCACAGAATGGTCTCTTTACCTAGAAAAAAAAAAATCAATCTGGGAGGGGAAGGCCCTCCGGATTTCTGGACAAAACAGAAAATAAAATTGCTATTTACATTCACTCTGAGTCAGTCAGGGCCCAAATAATGACCAAGTGGGGCTTGGCCTGGGACCTATTGTTGGCCAAGATGGAATAACATACACACTCAGTTGGGTATGTAGTTGGGTATACCCAACAGGGTAGTAGGAGGGGAAGGGGTAAGAGAAGGTCAATGATATTAGTAGAAGGGAAGACAAGATTAAGGGAAGCAGTGGTCATAAGCAAAACAATCTTTGAAAGAGATACAAGGTAAAAAAAGAGAGAAGGATAAACATGGTAAAGGATCTATATGTACAACAATATTTATAGCGACTTGTTTTGTGGTGGCAAAGAATTGGAAAGTGAGTGGGTTCCCATAAATTGGGTAATGACTGAATAAATTATGGTATATAATTCTGACAAAATACTATAGTGCCATAAAAATGACAAGCAAGATGGTTTCAGAAAAATATAGGAAGAACTTATGAAAAGTGAAGTGAGCAGAACCAGGTAACATTGTACATAGTAATAACAATATTGTAACAATGATCAACTGTGAACAACTTAGTTATTCTGATCAATACAATGATCCACTACAATTCCAAAGGACATATGATGAAAAATGCTACCCAACTCCAGAGAAAGAACTAATGCAGATTGAAGAATAATTTCTTTCACTTTATTTTTCTTGTTTTTTTCTTTTTGTAATATGACTAATATGGAAATACATTTTGCATGATTTCACATATATAATTGATAGTTCTTTTCCTGCTTTCACAATGGATGGGGGAGTGGTGGAAAGGAGGGAGAGAATTAGGAACTCACTATTTCGAAATGATAAATGTAAAAACATAAATTAAAAAAAACATAAAGTCAACAGTATAGACTACATTTTGAAAGACATAGGAGAATTTCTGGACATGTATGACAAGGAATGCCTCCAAACCCCACCCGCCTCCCCTGTTGGGTAGTTACTCTAGACAGGGATCCTATAGCTATAATATTGATAAGTAGCTTTCCATATGCCAGGAGGGAAATCATTCACTCTATCTCCTTTCCCAACTCCTACTTCGGAGGCCAGAAGTTTGATGGCCTCTGCAATTTGGATGATGGCCTAGATGCTGGATGCATATGAAAAACTTTCAGAGATAAAACCAAGAGAAAGCCAGAGATGGAAGTTTAAGTATAACCTGGGTGCTGAACAAAGGTACTGGTAAAGGGTGGGGTGAGCATGGGGACAGTAAGCAGCCATGCTTATGCACAGACCAGGATAACTCCTGGCAGAGATCCTCAGGCTGCCTACATAAGGATTCTCTAGGAATAGAAGACAATGCTATGAGCAGCTAGGTAGTGCAGTCAATAGAGCTCTGATCTTGGAGTCAGGAGGACCTGAGTTCAAATCCAGCCTCAGACCTTTAACACTTACTAGCTGTGTGACCCTGGGCCAGTCACTTAATCCTGATTGCCTCACCAAAAAGAAAAAAAAAAGACAATGCTGGTGAACTATGTTTTCCTTACTAACCTTGAAAGTAGAGCATTAGAGTGTCTTCTAAAGATTATTATTGTACACTGAGAATATTCAATGAAAACTGGGTACAAGGACAGTAGAAGTTTTTATTTTGCTTCATAACCTGAGCATCAGAGAAGCAAGGAGTTTTAATCCTGGATATTTAAAAATTCTGATTTAATCTAGTAAATATTCCTCAAACTCAATTCCAAGCACGTTTTCCTTTGGGTTACATGAAGTTGGGAATGAGATAAGCATAGTTATAATCCAACTGGAGTGAATTTATTAAATATTGAAGGGCAAATTTAGGGTCCATTTCATTATTCACCTCATTTAAGTTAATTACTTTTGTTAAATAAGAACTAGGTGCAAAAACGCCTATACGCCTCCTTGAGTCAATGAAAGGCTTTGGTTGAAGACATTGTCATGTCAGAAGAAACCAGTATAAAATGAAATGTTATCTGAGAATTTGAAATTATGAGGATATAGTAGTAGATAAGAAAGAATGAGGACCTCTAGGGCTTAGCTAGAAAGAAATGGTGGCTCAAGGGCATTAGGCAAGAATGGAAAAAGAAAGTAGTATTGAGCTATGGCAGAGAAGGTTCCTGCCAGGGAGGACCATCCACAGATCTCTCAGAGCAGACTACTTAAGGAGATGCTCCCACTTATTACTGAAGGACTGAGGGAAGTTGCAAGAAAAGGTATACTCTTTCCTGAAGAATCATTCTCAATTAAATGTTGGAGAATATGTGGGAAAATTGGAACATTAATGCTTTATTGGTGGAGTTTTGAACTGATCTAACCATTCTGGACAGCAATTTGGAATTATTCCCGAAGGGCTATAAAAACTGTGCATACCTTTTGTCTCAGCAATACTATGTCTATGTTCAAAATAGTTCATAAAAATGGGAAAAAGACCCACATGTACAAAAATATTTATAGTAGCTCTTTTTGTAGTGGCAAAGAACTGGAAATTGTGGGGACGCCCATCAATTGGGGAATGACTGAACAAGTTGTGGTATATGAATGCAATGGAATACTGTTGTTCTATAAGAAATTATGAGCAGGCAGATTTCAAAAAAACTTGGAGAGACCTATGTGAAATGATGCTGAGTGAAGGAAGCAAAACCAGAACATTGTGCACAGTAAAAGCAACATTGTGTGGTGATCATCTATGATAAACTTAGCTCTTCTGAGCAATACAATGATCTAAGGCAATTCCAAAAAACTTCTGATGGAAAATGCTATCCTCCTCCACAGAAAGAACTATGGAGACTGAATGCAAATTGAAGCATGCTATTTTCACTTTTTTTTCTTTCTCGTGGTTTTTCCCTTTTATTCTGGTTCTTCTTTCATAACATGACTAATGTGTGTGTGTGTGGGAAATCATTATCATTTCATACCCTAGATCATGATCAGAGGAACCCTTTACAAGCATGTGGAAGTTGTTGAATGTACTTCCCTAGGCTTTCAGTACGAGTTTGTCCATACCTAAAAACAGCTTGTAACTAGGATACACCTGGAGATTTTTGCCAATATGCACAGAGAGTAGCTGCCGATTTCCCTAGGAAAGTTCATTGGTATTGATGCTTATCTACCTGTTTTTCCTCCTCTACTACCCATGTAAGGGGTAGAGTAAGCAGCAAAGGGGAAAACTAGCTACAATAGCCAGAATCCTTATATGAGCTGTCCCTTTTGTCTTGCCTCACTAGTCTAAAGACTCAAGATTTCTCAGAACTGCAATTTCAATAACATACATACATACATACATACATATACATATATATACATTTTTTTCTTAAAATGTTTTAATTCTTCATAATTTTCTTCAATGACTCAGGATTACTGATAGGATAAAATAAAACTCCATAGCTTGACATGTAAAGACTTCCACAAACTGACTTCAACTTATCCTACCCAAATTTCCTATTAATCTTCTTCATTTGCACTATGTTTCAGTCAAACACACTAAGTTTCTTCTTTCCTCCATGCATTGATACAGGTCAACCTATTCTTGGAATATTTTTTCTCCAAATCTGTGTTGGTTTAAATGCTTTGTTTTTTTCTTCAGGGCCCATGATAAATTTCCATGGCACTGAGATGAAAGCAACTTGTTTCTCTTCAAATCTTGGTAGAGGATATTGCCTGGCTTTCTTTCTTGTTCTGTTCACACTTATAGTCACGTTATTCTTATTTGTGTATGTGCCAAATTCACCATAAAAAACTATAAACTGTTTGAAGGCAACAATTATACCATATTCACCACTAGATCCCCAGATCTTAGCACAGTACCTAATATATAGTAAGTACTTATTAAATGATTGCTCTAATGAAATGAAATGAAATGAAATGTTTTCTCCATTCATGGGGCACATAGTGCTAAAGGTAATAAAACTAAATTTCTTTTTAAATATTTTATAAATTCTGTGTCCCTTAATGGACTGAACAGTCTCACAATTAGGTCAAATCACTGAGGGTTTTTATTCTTTGAAGAAATTATGCAGTGCTTTCAATGATCCCATGCTGCTTGTTGCTGTGAAAGCCTGTGTTTTTAACACCTGCATTCTCTTGGGGCTGCTGTATTGTTGAAAATCACAGAACACCATGATCTCAGAAGAATCAAAATTGCAGGTGACCCCAAAAGCAATAAAAAGATGCATGTGGGTGGAAACACATTGCTTACATGCTATTTTTTCCCACTGCCAACACCTTATTTCATATCCTCATTACCACCTGCCTGGACTATTGTAATAGCATCCTAATACAGCCTACTTCTTCCACTCCTTTTTGCTCCTCCAATCTTCCATACCAATGCCAGAATTAACTCTTGTTATCTTTTTCTCAGGTGTCTCCTCTACTCACAAATTTTCAGTAACTCACTCTGGCTTGCTAAATGAAATTGAAATTTGCTTCTCCGGCATTCGAGGACTTCTAAAATGTGGTACCCTCCTCCTGTTCTAACTCTTTCTCATATTACCTGCATCCACATGTTTTAGCCCAAATGAACTGCTCTCTAGGCACTGAATACTGACTATGCTCTCTAGCCTTTCTGTCCCCTGACTATGCTCCTGCTATTCAGTTCAGTTCAATTCAACAAACATCTATTAAGTAAGGAATCTCATCTAATATAATCTAGGCTCCTTGGGGGAAAGTGCTAACTCACCTTTTTTCTTTGTATCCCCATCACTGTATCATTGTGACTAGGGCAGTATTGGCTTTTAATAAATGTTCATTTATTTCATTGGCAAGGCAGTATGCTACATACAGTCAAAATCCTGTCTTCTAAAGCAAGCCTTTTCCAAACTCTTCTAATTAAAGTGCTTTGTCTCTGTTGATTATTTTATATTTATCCTGTGTATATCTTTACATAGTTCTTGACTTGTCTACCCCATTAGATTGTGAACTCCTAGAGGGCAATTCTTGCCATTCTTTGGATTTCCAGGACTTAGTGCAACATCTGACAAATAGTAGGGACTTAATCAATGCTTATCAACTGGTGACACAGTAGTCGCTTAATAATGTTCCTTAAATGAAGAAATACTCTTATTGCAAACTCTGCTTTGTGTGTTATAAGTAGTGGGAAAAAATCACCAAAGACATTTCATTGGAAAAGAAGGTAGGCTGGTTATTAAGCAATCACTCAAGAAGCATTTACTAAGCACCTACTATGTGCTAGGCACTGTGCTAAGCCATAGATACATAAAGAAAGAAAAAAGACAGTCTGCAGTTCAGGGTCTCACAATCTAATGGTAGCAACAATGTGGAAATGACTATGTACAAATAAGATATAGACTGGATAATTTGGAGTAGTCTCAGATGGAACACATTAGCATTAAGGACTGGGAAGGCTTCTTGTGGAAGATTGGGTTTTAGCTGGGATTTAAAGAAGTCAGAAGGTAGAAATGACAAGGAAGATAGTTCTAGGCATGGAAGACAGTCAGTGAAAATATATGGAGTGAAAACATGAAACATCTTGTGTAATGAACAACCAGTAGGCCACTGTCACTGTATCACAGAATCCATGGCAGAGAATAAATAACACATAATGAAACTGTAAAGATAGAAAGGCCCAAGTTATGAAGAACTTTAAATGCCAGATTCTGTATTTAATCATGGTGGTGAGGAGACCTGCAGGAGAAAAGGTCGCATGAAAGCAGGAAGAGACCAGAAGATTGGCTCTTTTTAGTTTTTGTTTTTTGTTTGTTTTTGTTTTTTGGTTAGGCAATTGGGGTTGACTGGCCCAGAGTCACACAGCTGGTAAGTGTCATGTGTCTGAGACTGGATTTGAACTCAGGTCCTCCTGACTCCAGGGCCAGTACACTATCCACTGTGCCACCTAGCTGCCCCAATTGGCTCTTTTTCAAATAGCAACTTTCTGTCCCCTACAGGCAGAAAAGGTCCCATGAAAGCAGGAGGAAGTCAATCTATGAGATCAGCAGGGGAGGGTGATGTGCACTGGAGTGATTAACAGCCAAGGGTAACAGAGGGACACTTTGTACCGCACTGGTTTAAAAAAAAAAAAGAGGAATATTTCTAGTGCATCAGGTACATCTTTTATGGAGAATTTATGGAAAGATAAGGTAAAGAATCAAACAGGTTGAGATGCATGGATGAATTTAAACTCATTGTCATGTAAGAAAGTTCATAGTGGGGCCACACATTTCCATAAAAATTGGAAGTAGGAAAGAATAATATTTTTATAGTATCTACTATATGCCAGGAACTGTGGTAAATGCTTTACAAATATCTCATTTTATCCTCACAACAACTCTGTGAGATAAGTTTTGTCATACTCATTTTTACAGTTAAGCAAATTGAGGCAAACAGAGGTAGAGTGACTTAACCAGGATCACATAGCTAGTAAGAGTGTCGGAAGCTAGTTTTGAATTCAGATCTTCCTAACTCTAGGCCCAGTGCTCTATCCACTGCACCACCTAGCTGTGAGTTTGGTTATCTACATAATTTTAGTGGATGTTCCATCTTGATTTATAAATCTTGATCACATGTCTCTAATGTAAAGGTAAACCTGTTTTTTAAAGTCTATGTCAGTACACCACAAGCTCTGGAAGGTCCTACCAGATTGAAAAGCATTCAAAGATGGCCTTGGGCCAAGGAATCCTTCTATTAAGGAGATTTGTTCTGTGCAGTTTGGGTTCAGTCAAAGGGCTGCACTTGAGGACCCAGAGGACCACAGGTGGCCTCGAGGCCACAGGTTTCCCACCCATGGCCTTGTATGTTCATAATCAAAGGGCTATTTATAAAGAGATGGCCACAGCAGTGGCCTAGTGGAGGTGTTGGAAAGGTATTGCAAACAACATAGAGATCACTCACACTCATGAAATCAATGATTCTTAAAGTAATAGATCATGGTGCATCATTGGGTAGACAAGTATCAATAAATAACTAAATATTAACCATATATCATATTAATCATATCAACCAATTGACACACATTAAATACTTGCTCTGTGCTCTAGTGGAGAAAACAGCATGTATACAGGTTCATACAAGATATTGAGAATATGGAAGATAACAACAGAAGAACATAACTCATTAGATTTACATTATGTAATTTAATCATAACACATTTGTAATACTTTGGCTGTCCGGCAAGAGAAATTATCTCTGGGACCCCCAGAGCAAAGTACTTTAGGGACCAGAAAAGGATTGGTGAGGAAAGTATCTGTCTCTCTTTAGCTAGTTAGCTAGCTAAATGTATCAAAATTAGGATCAAACCTTTTTTTTAAATAATGCATCTCTAAATTCATAATATAATGCAATGCTTTTGACATATGGCTGCTTGACTCTGAGCAAGTCACTTACCCTCTCAATGTTCTAGACAGCTCACTAAATTCTAAGTTAAAAACTGACTTGCAGTGGTAGAATATCTTCTTATACAGGAATTCCCCATTTCTATGAAATCCTTTTTATCCCTCCCCCCATCCCTTTTATAAAGAATTCCTTTTGTGCCATCTTTCCTAAAGTTATCTATTTCATTTATGAAATGAGGAATGTGATGAAATGAAAACAAAACATTCAAACAGAGAAGGGAATAGGTGTGATGACTATGTATCAAACTGTGGAAAAACAGATGTTACTTTTATGAGACCCTATACAATCCTTGCATTCACCAAAATATTCACTGTTTATTTCATCCTCAGATCTGATCCCATTTAACATTAAAATGGAAAAAAAATAAAAGGTACTTCAGTGGATGAGGGATGCTCAAAAGCAGAAATCAGTCTTAATGCTGATGTAGAGAGCTATGTGGAGCTCAGTTAGTATTTTGCATTATTTAAACCATACAAAGGCTAAATTCCCTTCAAAGCTAATTGATCTTATAGATACAGGAAAGAAAGCTGAAAGGGGATGGGAAACTTGAAAGACCTTAAAGGTTGTGATGGCTACAGGGAAAGTGCAAATTACCCCAAATGTAATAAGTAACATAGATTTACCATAATATTGCTTATGTGGCAGTTGCCAAAAATATTCCTTAAAATTATGACTATAGGAAACATATTCCTTTTTAATGCAAAAGAAAGAAAAAGATTTTTTTTAAATCTCTGAGCTACAAGCTATAATCTACCAAAAATGTAGAAAGAAGGGCAATCCCAGAAGGAAAAATATGCTATACCATCAACACAGTGTGAAAAATGAATGGTTATCCTTCTAATATTTGATATATTTATATATTGGGAGGGGGATAAACTATATGCCACTGAACCAAACATGGCTTTTTATTTTCATTTTTAGGAGTGCTATAAAATGGGAGTCAAGTTTGAATAGTTTATCTTTCACCTGAATTCCAAAAGGAAAACTAAGATACATAAGATGCTGTAATGGGATGAGCTCAATCTATTTTGACATATACTTGTATGAGAAACTGATAGAAAAATAAAGTTCTCCTAATCTTTTCCCATAAAACTCTTCTCACATTGAATAAACAACTGTACTTCCCAATCTGCATTGAAAGTTTTCTTCTATTACAATGTCACAATGAATACAGACAGTCAATCACTTTTCATGTATCTCCCTATAAATTTGGGAAGACAAAGCATAGTTAAAGAAAAATACAATTTATTGTACCTACTTAGCTGTATTATCTTTACATAACAACAATAGAAATATCTATTGTCCTGACTGTCAGCCAGCCTGTAGGACTGGGGAGGGGGGGCTTTTAATTTAGCTGAAAGTTACAGTAAGAATGGTCATCTTAACATCAATAACTATAATTCACATAACCCCCCCAAAAAAACCTTCTTTGACTCCTCAATAAATTTTAATCATGTAATGGAATTTTGATGTGAAAAACGTTTAAGAACTCCTGATCCAAATGAAAGGAGATTATTAATAGCATAGCTGGGGTTACTGTGGGCATGGTGGAAGGAGAAGGCAGGAGGAAAGTGACTAGAAAGGGGAGGATTGAACTGAATAGGGATGTGAGTATGAGAAGAAATAGCAGGGAAAATGAGGTCTTGCCTCTGCAGATGGTGGCTCTGAATCACAAAGATTAAGGAGGCAGAGGTTATACATATGCTAGCCACCTGCAGAATCACAGAATCATCAAATTAGAAGGGAACCTGTCAGTAATGAGCAATAATTCCTACATGAATCATTAATTTCCTCTGCAACAATTAATTCAATTGAACAAACATTATTAAGCACCTATGTGCTAGATGCAAGGCAAAGACCAAGATAAAAGTCCTTTTTCTCAAAAGAGTTTACATTCTCAGCTTCTGCTTTAACAGTTTTAGTGATGGACAACTCACTACTGAAAAGGCAACTCATTCCATTTTCAGAGAGCTCTTATTAACAAAGAATGCTTTTTTTTTCTGAGTTGAAATCTTCCTTCTAGTTTTCACTATGTGAAGGCCTGATTTCTGACTTCTGAACTTAAAGAGTGTCTGCTGTTTCCAAGTAATAACCCTCAAGTTATCTGATGAAAACAAATATGGGAGTTTGCTTCTTTTTGTCCCTAACAAAGGGATAGAGTAAGCACTCAGGATTTTAGTTGAATTGCTAACTGGATGGAAGGTGGAGGAGGGAGAGGACAGAGGAGAAGGAGAAGGGGAACAGGCATTTATTAAGCACCTGCAATATGCCACGCACTGTGCTAAGAGCTTTAGAAATATTATCTCATTTGATCCTCACAACTCTATGATATGGGTTCTATTATTATCCATATTTTACAGTTGAGTAAATTGAAGTAAACAGAGGTCAAGTGACTTACCCAGGGTCATACAGCTAGTAAGTATCTGAGACAGAATTTGAACTCAGCTCTGACTCCAGACCCAGCAATTTATCCACCTAGTTGCCTAGGAAGTTCAGAGAAGCAGATTTAACATGAGATGGGGGAGGGGGGAAAGGGAAGTTCTAATAATTAGAGCAAGTGAATAAATTGGCTTCAAAGGTAGTGAGTTCCTTGTTGCTATAAACCTGAATGACTACTTGTTCGGAAGGGATTTGGTTGGGCCTCTGAGGTCCCTTCTGACTCTGAGATATTATAATTCTATGGCCTCACTGTGAACAAATTACATTTCATGCTTCTAAATGAACTCTTAGCTTAAAATTCTACATTATTTTCAGCCAAAATGAGGCCTAAAGAGAAACAGGTATTTCTTAAAATACTACACTGTTCTTAATAAGCTGTTCACTTTCCTTGTCTTGTGAAGACAAGTCAATCAATAATACATCCTTTAGAATCATTTAATAAGAACAATTCATTCTGCAAACTGTTATTGAGTGCCCTCTGTACGCCTGCCACTATTCTGGGTTCCAAGTGCTTGTGGCAATTATGAAGTGATATCTCAGATTGTTTAACAGAACTGCCAAGTGAAGTGTTATAATAAGTGGCTTCATATTGATTTTACCAAAGGTTTGATGATAATTTTTAATGTAACCCAATAACCTACCATGTGCATTGCAACACCATATGTGTCTAATCATAGTGCAGCCTCTGAGCATTTCACTTGTATTTTATATGTATTCATCAGGCTATTGTATCAAAAAGCCATTCATCAAGATATCTATTTATTACTTCTAACATTTGCATCAAATCTATACATTCCTGACCTAGTTCAGCAAAGAATAGTTTTGCAGTCATCGCTTATAGGGAAGTCTGGGACTAGTTACTGATCTGATTTTCTTTTTTTTTTTTTGTAAGTAGATATTCAGCTGAAACCAAGTTGGGTCATGAAAATTGAGTATCTTCCCTTCCATTATTAGCCCTCCTCAGGATTCAAAGAGGTTAGAGACCTAATTATAGTCTCTACTCCCATGGTAGATATTAATTCTGATTACAGAGTCAATAACTTAGTTTACACGGATACAAAAAGTATTTAGGGATTTTCTTTTTTAAGAAAATCAGCTTTGGTTTTGAATGAGATTTGTATATTTCTTTAATTAGAGACACTGAAAGTTTCTGTGTAGTTCTAGGCTTAATTTTCCCACTCTGTCCTCCCTAAGAGATAAGGAGGGAGAATTCTAATTAGCTTGGGCTTCAGTAGGCCATGGGATAGGAGTGGAGAAGGTTAATAGCCTTTCAGTGCTTAGGTGAAATGAGCCAGATCCTCAGAAGGTGGTGTGATAGAGGAAGGAACTTGGGTAAAAAGAAGGAAGAGGCAGGAAGGAATCAATTAGGAGTATTCTTAGCTGCCGACATACCTAATTATTTCCTTTTCAACAAGAGAAGTCTGTGATCATATTAAGGAATGATGTTCAACCTCATCAAATTGTCACTAGCCAAACTCAATGCTTTTTTGCTACTATACTCCAAACTTGTTCAGCATTTTTTCTATTAGCTAATTTTCTGAATTTGCCATTATTTTAAGATCTCCTATCTGAGGGAAGATCTCTATGTTGTGGTCTTGAGCAGCTCAGGTAGAGCCTCAGCCAATTGCTACAGAGGGCTTCATTCTGTCAAGAAAAAGTGAGTCCATAGCAGCTCTTTTTGAAGTAGCAAAAAATTAGAAATTGAGGGGAGGACCATCAATTGGGGAATGGCTGAACAAGTTGTAGTATATGATTATGATGGAATACTATTGCGCTATAATAAATAATGAGCAGATTGGTTTCAGAAAAATATGGAAAATTTTATATGCACTGATGCAAAGTGAAGTGAGCAGAACCAGGAGAATATTGTACCCAGTTACAGCAATATTGTATGATGACCAACTGTGAATGACAACTATCCTGATTAATTACCAAGACAATTCCAAAGGACTTATGATGAAAAATGTTATTCCTCTCCAGACAAAGAACTGATAAAGTCTGACTGCAGATTAAAGTATACTTTTTCTTTTACTTTTTTGTTTTTGTTTTTTTTCTACATGTTCTTTCACAACATAGCTAATATGGAAATATGTTTTGCATTGCTGTACATGTGTAATCTATATTAAATTGATTGCCCTATCAAGGAAGGAGGTGGGGCATCAGAGAATTTGGAACTCTTTTTTATTGCTATGTCACTTCTTTTTTTAATTTTTTTATTAATTTATTTTGACTCATCAACAACCACTTCCATAAGCTTTTGAGGATCCTCCTCCCTCCCCGCCTCTCTCCCCATGATGGCATGCAATCTGATATAGGCTATACATATACATTCCTATTAAACATATTTTCACATTAGTGATGTTGTAAGGAAGAATTAGAACCAGTAGGAGGAAACACAAGAAAGAGAAAACAAAACAAAACAGAAGAAAAAAATAGCAAATAGAATGTTTCAATCTGCATTCAAACTCCATAGTTCTTTCTTTGGATGTGGATAGCATTTTCCATCATGAGACCTTTGGAGATGTCTTAGATCCTTGCATTGCTGAGAAGGGCTAAGTCTATCAATGTTAGTCATTGCACAACATGGCTGTTACTGTGTACAACATTCTCTTGGTTCTGCTCACTTCACTCAGCATCAGACCATACAAGTCTTTCCAGGTTTTTATGAAGTCTGCCTTCTCATCATTTCATATAGCACAATAGTATTCAATTACATTCATATACCACTACTTGTTCAGCCATTCCCCAATTGATGGGCATCCTCTCAATTTCCAGTTCTTTGCCACCACAAAAAGAGCTGCTATAAATATTTTTGTACACATGGGTCCTTTACCCATTTGCATAATCTTTTTGGGATACAGCCCTAGAAGTGCTATAGCTGGGTCCAATGGTATGCACATTTTTATAGCCCTTTGGGCATAGGAACTCAAAAAATTTTTTTAAATGTTAAAAATTGTTACATGTAATTGGAAAAATAAAGTTTAAAAATTTAATTAAAAAAGAAAAAGCCTTTTTGTTTTCAGACTGACTTTAATACCTGGAAATTCAGGAAAGATAAAGTTAGGGTCCAATAAGAAATACCCAATTTAAGAAGGATGAATAGGAGAAGGAAACAAAATATCCATATATTATCATAGACAGAATCAGGCTTTAGCAGTGCTGGCAGATTAATCTGTCTGCCTGTGGTTCAATGTTCCATGGTTCTTTCCTAAACAAAAGTGCCTCTCATACCCATTGGTACTTCTATCTATCCTGTGCATCTGTGTTAGTGATGGTGGAGGAAGTGGGGCTAGACAAGGTAAACTTTTTTCTTATTCAATACAATAAACATGTAAGTGACTATTCCATGACATGTGCTGTATTAGGCACTAGAGATACAAAGGTGAAATGAAAAGGAGTCCCTGACCTTAAGAAGTACCAATTATACTGAGTGTATATCTGAGGGTACAACATATAAACAGGTATATAATTGAGCACATGGTAATCTGAGCAATAAAAGAGTACTAATAACCAGGGTGATTAAGGAAGGTTTCCAGTAGGAAATGACATATGAACCTAGTCTTGAATGATGACAGGGATTCTCAGAGGTGGAAGAAAAGAATGTATTAAAAGAATGGGGAACAGTCAGTTCAAAGATATCTAGGTGAGGGTTTGAAAATATCTATGGGGCTATACTTGACTTTTTATTAAAAAAAACAAAACATGGCACAGTCTCCACAATAGATGCGCCAACTAGCAAAGTTATATTTTATCGTTTATAGACATACTAATAGGTATTAAAAATAATCCCTGAGGTCTTCAATTGCAGGCTGTGGGGTATAGTGAATAGAGCCCTAGACTTAGAATAAGGAAGAGCTCAGTTCAAATCCTGCTTTAGAAACTTACTGTGGGGGCTCAGATTCTTAAAATCTAACCAAGGGCTTAGATCCTTAAAATCTGGCCCACTTGCATCACTGATACAAATGCTTACATTCCTTAAGAGTCTGCCCAATATGACAGACGTTTTAATAAACCTTGTGTTTGGCTGAAAGAAGGCTTGGGTCAAATTCTTTTGGGCAGCACCCGTGTGTGGTGATTTCAGGGTCCCAGCACCCCTAAACCCCTAAACCTCAACATTTTGGTGGCCCATATGGGGAAAACTGCCTAACCCCAAGTTGTTCTCCAGCAAAGACTGGAAGGTATGTAAGCCTCCCCCACTTCTTTCTTGTCCTGCAGTTGGGGGCACTCTCCAAGCACCTAAGAAGGCTTGGAGGTGCTTTCCAGGCATACAGTTATGAGGCTGTCTCACACTCAACCAGACACTCTCAGGCTCTTGGTCCACTTTTTCGGTGCAAGGCCATGGACCTGGGTACACCTTCTGCAACATAGAAGACAAGGACAGACTCCCTATCTGGAAACATATGCCCAATTCTGTCAGTTCTCTCAGCACTAGGGAATTGGGAAAATTTTAGGTACTTTTTGGTTTCCCGAGGCTTACTCACTCCCTTGCCTCTACCTCCCTGAATCCTCCATGGAGGCTACAGGGAAAAGTTAGAATAGCTAAAAACATTTGGGCAGATTCTGGAAGTTTTGTGATGGATCATTAAGGAATTTTGAGATGCCTCTTTAAAACCCTGGTCACTCCCTTCTCCCACTCCCTTGAGTCAAGAGGGTATCTGTTAATCTTTCTCTTAGGAGAAGAGAGTTTCCCCCTCCCCCCCACCTCTGAATTCACCTTCTACAGCATGGGCCCCCCTGACAATGGCCATGGGCCCTGGGGCAACCTTTGCCTGGAACCATCACCCAGGTTCAGCACATCCTACTCAAGGTAAAGAAGCTAGTCTCCAAATGTAGGTAATCGACTTCCACTTCCGGGAGCCAAGATGGTGGAGTAAAAAGGTAGTAGCTCTCACCCTTCCCTATCAACCTCTGAAAACCCAGAAAATATCACCCCAGAAAAAGCCCTGGAACACCTGAACCAGAAGAAAGACTGGGTACAGCAGTGCAGTAGCCCAGGTAGCTAGAGGGATTAATGGGAAAGGCCCCTCTTACCCTGGGGGAAGGGGAGCAGTAGGGAACCAGGAGTTGCCCAGCCAGTCAGTGGAAAGACCCACTTTAGCACACCAGGAGGAGATTCTGGCGCCTAGGCATTCTATAACAAATGAGTGTCCCAGTGCCTCAGCAAAAATAAGGGAAGCAGCACTACAAAGCGCCCCAAGCAGATAAGCACCTGGCAGCATTCATCTGAAAGGAGCTGAAGAAAGCAACCTAGAGGTGACAAAAAGTTCCAGCCTTGTTGATTCCAGCCCAACACCAGGTAAGCTGTCAGAACCCTACAGCCTCCAACTGCCAACCACGAGGAGATCCCAAAGTCCAGGTGGTTGAGCAGGCAAACGCCAACAGCTGTACCTCCGAGTGCCTCAGTGAGGGTGGAATAACTGGTGGAAACAGCTCAGAAAACCACCAGGTGCCTCGGCATTCTAAGCAAAGAAGTCTCCCAGCACCTCAACAGAGCTAAGGGAGGCAGCACTGCAAGGGGCCCCAGGCAGATAAACACCTGGCAGCACTTACCTAAAAGCAACTTAACAAAGCTAAAGGAAAGGAAAAGCAGGCAACCTAGATTAATCTGAAAGTCCCAGCCTTGCTGATTCCAGCCCAACACCAGATAAGCTGCTGGAACCCTACAGCTTCCAATTGCCAAAATAAGAGGCCCCAGCTCCCAAAGCCAGTGACCAAGACCTAGGCTCCCAACACAAGAAGCTTGGGTCAGTGCCCTCTGCTCCCCAGCAGGACAGCTTAATCTCTGTAAAGGCCAGGGAATAAAGAAACATCATGAGTAAAAAAGAAATATACGATAGATTCTTATCATGAGAAGAGTGAAGATCAAGACAAAAATTCTGAAGAGGACAACACTGTCATCGAACCCACATCTGGAACATCAAAAGGGAATATGAACTGGTCTGAAGCCCAAAAAGCCTTCTTAGAAGAGCTCAAGAAGGATTTTAAAAGTCAAATGAGAGAGGTAGAGGAGTCCTTTAAAAATATAATTGGCCAATTGGAAAAAAAAAAAGTACACTGAAGAAAACAAGTCCCTAAAACACACAGTTGGTCAATTGGAAAAAAAAGTACAATGAAGAAAATAAATCCCTTAAAAATACAATTGACCAATTGGAGAAGAAAGTACAAAATCTAACAGAAGAAAACAATATGTTAAAAATTAGAATTGAACAAATGGAAACTAATGACTCTATGAGAGAGCAAGAATCAGTCAAACAAGAACAAAAAAATGAAAAAATAGGCGAAAATTTAAAATACCTCATGGGTAAAATAGCTGACCTGGAAAATTGATCCAGGAGAGACAATTTAAAATCATAGGCCTACCTGAAAATCATGATGAAAAAAAGAACTTGGACAATATCCTTCAGGAAATCATAAAGGAAAACTGCCCTGAAGTCCTAGAACCTGAAGGTAAAATAACTATAGAAAGAATCCACCGCTCCCCTCCTGAAAGAGATACCAAATTGAAAACGCCAAGGAATATAATAACTAAATTCCAAAATTACCAGATTAATGAGAAATTACTGCAAGCAGCCAGAAAGAAACAATTTAAATATCATGGAACCACAGTCAGGATTACACAGAACCTTGCAGCCTCTACAAGGGCATGGAACATGATATTCCATAAGGCAAAGGAGCTTGGAATGCAGCCAAGGATTAACCACCCAGGGAAAATCAGCATGATTTTTCAGGGAAGGAGATGGATATTCAACAAAATAGGAGACTTCCAAACCTTCCTGATAAAAAGACTAGAGCTCAACAAAAAATTTGATCTTCAAGTACAAGATTCGAGAGAGACATGAAAAGGTAAATGGGACAGAAAAATACAATATGTTGTTTATAAGGGCAAAATGTTTACATCCCTACAAGGGAAGATGACACTTGCAACTCTTGAGAATGGTATTGTTATTATGCCATGTTAAAGGAGTATACATAAAGGGGGTGGATATAAGTTGACTTTGATATAATGATAAAAAAAATCTAATCAAGTAGGTTAAATGGATCCAAGTAAGTGGATTAATCTGAGCAGACAAGGAAGGAAAAGACACAAAAACCTATTAGAGCAGAGGTAAAGAAGGGAAGGGCATGAGCATTGTTTGAATCTTACTCTCATCAAATTTGGCTCAAGAAAGGAATAACATAATCAGGTATAGAAATCTAACTTGCACTATAGGCAGTAAGAGGAAAAAGGGGAAAGAAAAGGGTGGGGGGGGGAATAGAAGGGAGGGAAGAAGCAGTAAGGGCAAAGGGGAGAGGTGGGACCATAGGAGGCACTGGTCAAAACAGAACACTAGTGAGGGGGGGAAAGGAGAAAGGAGAAAGAAAAGCATAAATGGGGGGGGGAGAAAGGATGGAGAAAAAGACACAGATAGAAAAAGACACTGTAAATATGAATGGGATGAACTCTCCCATAAAACAGAAGCATATAGCAGATTGGATTAAAAACCATAATCCTACAATATGTTGTTTACAAGAAACACATTTGAAAAAGAGTGACACATACAGGGTAAAGGTAAAAGGCTGGAGCAAAATATATTATGCTTCAGCTGAAGTAAAAAAAAAGCAGGGGTAGCAATCCTGATCTCAGACAAAGAAAAACCAAAAATAGATCTTATCAAAAGAGATAAGGAAGGAAACTACATCCTCCTAAAAGGCACCATAGACAATGAAGTAATATCATTACTAAACATATATGCACCAAAGGGTATAGCATCTAGATTCCTAGAGGAGAAATTCAGGGAGTTACAGGAAGACAGCATAACTATACTAGTGGGGGACCTCCCCTTGCCCCTCTCTGAACTAGATAAATTTAACCACAAAATAAACAAGAAAGAAGTTAAGGAGGTGAATAGAACATTAGAAAAGTTAGGTATGATAAACCTGTGGAGTAAACTGAATGGGGATAGAAAGGAATATACTTTTTTCTCGGTGGTACATGGCACATACACAAAAATTGACCACGTACCAGGGCATAAAAACCTCACAATCCAATGCAGAAAGGCAGAAATAATAAATGTATCCTTTTCAGATCATGATGCAATAAAAATTATATGTAATAAAGGGCCATGGAAAGATAGACTAAAAAATAATTGGAAACTAAATAATCTAATCCTAAAAAATGAATGGGTCAAACAACAAATCATAGTAACAATAATTTCTTTCAAGAGAATGGCAATAATGAGACAACATACCAAAACTTACGGGATGCAGCAAAAGCAGTTCTTAGGGGAAGTTTTATATCTCTAAATGCTTACATAAATAAAATAGAAAAAGAGGAGATGAATGAATTGGGCATACAACTAAAAAAACTAGAAAAAGAACAAATTAAAAATCCTCAATTAAACACCAAATTAGAAATATTGAAAACCGAAGGAAAAATTAATAAAATTGAAATTAAGAAAACTATTGAACTAATAAATAAAACAAAGAGCTGGTTTTATGAAAAAACCAATAAAATAGATAAATCTTTGGTTAATATAATTTAAAAAAAAGAAAGAAGAAAACCAAATTACTAGTATCAAGAATGAAGAGGATGAAACTACCACAAAGGAAGAGGAAATTAAAACAGCAATTAGGAATTATTTTGCCCAACTATATGCCAACACATTTGACAATCTTAGTGAAATGGATATATATTTAGAAAAATATAAATTGCCCAGATTAACAGAAGAGGAAGTAAAATACTTAAACAACCCCATCTCAGAAAAAGAAATTGAACAAGTCATTGATGAACTCCCTAGGAAAAATCTCCAGGGCCAGATGGATTTACATACGAATTCTATCAAACATTTAAAGAACAATTAATTCCAATACTATATAAACTATTTGGTAAAATAGGTAAAGAAGGAATCTTACCAAAATCTTTTTATTATACAAATATGGTGCTGATACCTAAACCTGGAAGAGTCAAAACAGAGAAAGAAAATTATAGACCAATTTCTCTAATGAATATAGATGCAAAAATTTGAAACAAAATATTTGCAAATAGATTACAGCAATTTATCACACGAATAATACACTATGACAAGGTAGGATTTATACCAGGAATGCAGGGCTGGTTCAATATAAGGAAAACTATCAGTGTAATCCATAATATCAACACCAAAACTAAAAGAAACCACATGATCATCTCAATAGATGCAGAAAAAGCTTTTGACAAAATACAACACCCATTCCTATTAAAAACACTAGAGAGCATAGGTATAAATGTAACCTTCATTAAAATAATAAATAGCATCTATCTAAAATCTTCAGCAAGCATAATGTAATGGGGACAAGCTAGAAGCATTTCCAATATGATCAGGGGTGAAACAAGGATGTCCATTATCACCACTGTTATTCAACATTGTACTGGAAACGTTAGCTTTAGCAATAAGAGAAGAAAAAGACATTGAAGGCATTAGAATAGGCAAAGAAGAAACAAAGCTATCACTCTTTGCAGATGACATGATGTTACACTTAGAGAATCCCAGAGAATCAAGTAAAAAACTACTTGAAATAATAAACAACTTCAGCAAAGTTTCAGGCTATAAAATAAATTCACATAAATCATTGGCATTTCTATATATTACCAACAAAGCCCAACAGCAAGAGATAGAAAGAAAAATTCCATTTAAACTTACGGTAGACATTATAAAATATTTAGGAGTCTACCTCGTGAAACAAACCCAGGAACTCTATGAACACAATTACAAAACACTTTTCACTCAAATAAAATCAGATCTAAACAATTGGAAAAACATCAGTTGCTCATGGGTAGGCCTAGCTAATATAATAAAAATGACAATTCTACCTAAGCTAATTTACTTATTCAGTGCCATACCAATCAAACTACCAACAAATTATTTTATAGAGTTAGAAAAAATAATAACAAGATTCATTTGGAAGAACAAAAGGTCCAGAATATCAAGAGAACTAATGAAAAGAAATGCAGGGGAAGATGGCCCAGCCATTCCAGATCTTAAATTGTATTATAAAGCAGCAATCATCAAAACTGCTTGGTACTGGCTAAGAAATAGAGTGGTGGATCAGTGGAATAGGTTAAGTATGCAAGACACAGTAGTCAATGACTATAGTAGTATATTATTTGATAAACCCAAAGACCCCAGCTTCTGGGATAAGAACCCCATCTTTGAAAGAAACTGCTGGGAAAACTGGAAAAGAATATGGCAGAAACTAGACATAGACCAAAATCTCACACCATATACCAAAATAAAGTCAAAATGGGTTCATGATTTAGATATAAAGGCTGATACTATAAGCAAACTGGGAGAGCAAAGAATAGTTTATCTGTCAGATCTATGGAGAACAGAAGAATTCATGAACAAACAGGAGATACAGAGCATTACAGAAAGCAAAATAGATAATTTTGATTACATTAAATTGAAAAGTTTTTGCATAAACAAAGCCAATGAAACTAAGATCAGAAGGAAGGTAGAAAATTGGGAAAGAATTTTTACAGCCAGTCTCTCTGATAAGGGCCTCATTTCTAAAATATATAGAGAATTAAGTCAAATTTATAAGAATACAAGCCATTCCCCAATTGATAAGTGGTCAGAGGATATGAACAAACAGTTCTCAGATGAAGAAATTAAAGCCATCTATAGTCATGTGAAAAAATGCTCTAAATCACTATTGATTAGAGAAATGCAAATCAAAACAATTCTGAGGTACCACATCACACCCATCAGAATGACCAACATGACAAAACAGGAAAATGATAAAAGTTGGAGAAGATGTGGGAAAATTGGAACACTAATGCATTGTTGGTGGAGTTGTGAAATGATCCAACTATTTTAGAGAGCAATTTGGAACTATGCCCAAAGGGCTATAAAAATGTGCATACCCTTTGACCCAGCAATAGCACTTCTAGGGCTATATCTCAAAGAGATCATACAAACGGGAAAAGGACCTACATGTACAAAAATATTCATAGCAGCTCTTTTTGTGGTGGCAAAGAATTGGAAATTGAGAGGATGCCCATCAATTGGGGAATGGCTGAGCAAGTTGTGGTATATGAATGTGATGGAATACTACTGTGCTATAAGAAATGGTGAACAGGCTGACTTCAGAAAAACCTGGAAAGACTTGTATGGTCTGATGCTGAGTGAAGTGAGCAGAACCAAGAGAACATTGTACACAATAATAGCCATGTTGTGTGATGACTAATATTGATAAACTTAACCCTTCCTGGCAATACAAGGATCTAAGACATCTCCAGAGGCCTTGTGATGGAAAATGCTATCCACACCCAAAGAAAGAACCATGGAAGTCAAATTGCTATTTTTTTTCTCTTCTGTTGAGTTTTGTTTCCTCTTTCTGATGGTTCCTCCTTTTGATTTTAATTTCTACTTACAACATCACTAATGTGAAAATATGTTTAATATGAATGTAAATGTATAGCCTATATCAGATTGTGCGCTGTCTTGGGAAGGGTGGTGGGGAGGAAGGGGGAGAAAAATTTTAAACTCAAAAGCATATGGAAGTGATTATTGATAAATCAAAAAAAAATAAAAAAATTTAAAAAAAGAAATGTAGGTAAGCACACTCTTTTAAATTTGTAGTTTTAACTGTTAATGATGAGATGTTGATACTCTGTGTAAAGTAATTTGGAAATGCGTTTAACAAAATTGAAGTCATCTGATTGGTAATGGGTTTGTTTCAAGTTTCAAGTTGGTGAATTTTTTATATCAATAATGTCAAGCAACTTTTCATAATTTGGTTACCACTAAAATAATTTGGCTATTGTTGGTTATTGTTTTAATGTGTAAACTTGCCAAAAAGCTTGTTTGGTTTTGTCTTGCTGAGAATTTGCAAGCATATAAAAATAATATCTAACGATTGGCTTTTTACACCAGGACAAATTTAAGTTTGAGATGTAAATCATGGAAAGGTTTTTCCTAAGCTGTGATTAGTGAAACTTGTTGTTTGAGGTAAAAGCTCACAGGATTTTATTTTGAGTTGTCTGATGGATCATAATAATCCATCGATAATCAAAATCTACCATCTGAGAGAAATGCACAAGCTACTCAGAGAGAATATGAAGTCAGCATTGGGAAAAGCTAAGAGGACAATTTTAGCCTCAGTTTAAGATGGGATCCTCCTGGTTCAGTTTCTCCATTATGTTCCTTTGAAAAGGAATGTTATCCACCTGGCTATTCCTGAGTCTGGCTATGATGTGTTTTTGATACTGCTTGGTTGGAAAACTGAATTATCTGAATTCAAACAGAGCTAAGGATGTTTTATTCTGTCATATTTGGGCCCTGCAGTCTTTTCTGTCAGATTTGTGTCTTCCAGACTACAGGCCATTCACCTACAGTTGGTAGCAAAAAGTAGATACCAGCCAATGTCCCCCCATCATTCCCTGGATGCAGGCTGTGCTTGGTTCCAGGCAACCTCCTCTTCAGGACCCCCTTGAGACAGGGACAGCTCTACACCCCTTTCCAGCAGGAAGCAGTTTCAAAAGTTAAGACCTTTGTCCCTTATTGCAAAAGAATTTGGGTCCCTTTGTTTGAGGGGGGAATGATGAGAATGGGATTGGGATCTCAAAAAGGAAAAAAACCCTGGACTTTCCCACATGGCCAAATCTCTAGTGTTTGCCTGAGGCTATAATCCTATCAACTGGCCTTTCATTATTGCCCAATCTACCTCCAAATGGCCCCTGGCCACTTCCCACCCTTAATCCTATCTAGACTCCATTCTTCCTTGGCCAAATGGTCCAAGTCCCAGGTGTTCTGTTCACCCCAGCTTACTGGGGTGAACCCACTCCCATCCAGATCTTCCTTAGACCCCTCCTCTAGTCACCCCAAACTACTTGGCCACTCCTAGATCCCTCCCACAGTTTTTCTGTATATAAGATCCATCTTGTCTCCATTAAGGTGCTCAGATTCCTAAAATCTAGCCACTGCTCAGATTCTTACAATCAAAGGAAGGGCTTACATTCTTAAAATCTGACCCACTTACATTAGCAATACAAATGCTTAGATTCCTTAAGAGACTGCCCAATATGACTGATGTTCTAATAAACCTTGTCTTTGGCTGAAAAAAAAAAAAAGAAAGAAAAGAAACTTACTGTGTGACCCTGGGCAAATCATGTAACCTCTATCAAATTTAATTTCTCTTCTGTAAAATGGAGATAATAATAGAACTTACCTTTCAGAATTGTTATAAGGGGTCAAATATGGGAAATGACTTGCCTAATATCCCTCAGGTGTAGGGCAGGGCCAAGATGGCAGACAAAAGGCAGCGACTTGCCTGAGTTCTCCCCCAAACCCTCCAAACACCTTTAAATAATGCCATAAAACAATTCCCAGAACAGAACACACAAAGGACAGGGTGAAATAATTTTCCACCCAAAGACAACTTAGAAGATCAACAGGAAAGGTCAATTGCACTGGGTGAGAGTGGAGCATGGTACAGTGTATGTTGCACCAACATAGACCCAGCCCCAGAACATCAGGAACAGGCTTTGGGAGCCACTGAATCAGCTATGGCAGTGGCAGCTTCTGGAGTTCTCAGGCCAAATACAGTAAGGGGAGGGGGGGTGTTGAACAACTGGTTAGAAGGAGATTACGGAAGTCTTTTTGCTAGTACAGAGGCAGGACTCTGTTGCTTTGTCCATAGGTGGATCCAAGTTGCAGTCATGGGTGGCAGTCCCAGGGTAAGGAAGAGCACTAGCACAACAGAGCTTGTGGCCACAGTGGAGGAGGGACCCTCCTCACAGTTCCGGGGCAGAGAAGAGTTTTTGTGGTTGCTCACAGAGTAGAGCATAGGCCAGGAGAGTAGCATCTTCTTAGATCATACCACCCTGGAAGAACTGAAAACTTACAGGTCCATAGAAGTATCTCTGAAAACAGCTGCACAAAACCCCTAAAGCTTCGGACAGCACACCCACCAACCTGGAAGCAGTGCCCTACTTTAACAAAGAGTTAAAAATAAAAAAATAGGCTGGGGTAATGCGCAAACAATAGGGAAAAAAAATACTTCTGACCATAGAAAGTTACTATGGTGACGAGGAAAATCAAAACACACTCAGAAGATTACAAACTCAAAGCTCCTACATCCAAAGCTTCAAAGAAAAATATGAATTGGTCTTAGGTCACAGCAGAGCTCAAAAAGGATTTTGAAAATCAAGTAAGAGAGGGAGAACAAAAATTGGGAAGAGAAATGAGAGTGAGGCAAGAAAATCATGAAAAAAAGAGTCAACAGCTTGGTAAAGGAGAAACAAAAAATTACTGAAGGAAATAATACCTTAAAAAAACGTTAATAGGTCAAATGATAAAAGAGTTACAAAAAGCCAATGAGGAGAAGAATTCCTTGAAAAGCAGAATTGACCAAATGGAAAAAAGGCATGAAAATTCACTGAAGAAAAATACATCTTAAAAAGTAGAATTGGACAAATGGAAAATGAGGTCCAAAAAAAGCTCACTGACGAAAATAATTTCTTAAAATTTAGAATTGATTAAATGGAAGTTAATGACTTTATGAGACATCAAGAAAAATAAAACAAAACCAAAAGAATGAAAAAAAAAGAAGACAATGTGAAATATCTCATTGAAAAAACAACTGACGTGGAAAATACATTCAGGAGAGATAATTTAAAAATTATTGGGCTACCCGAAAGTCACGATCAGGAAGAGAGCCTACACATCTTTCAAGAAATTATCAAGGAAAATCGCCCTGATATTCTATAACCAGAGGGTAAAATAGAAATAGAAAGAATCCACTGATCACCTCCTGAAAGAGATCACAAAATGAAAATTCCCAGGAAATTATATCCAGATTCCAGAGGTACCAGGAGGCCAGAAAGAAGCAATTAAAATATCGTTGAGCCACAATCAGGGTAACACAAGATTTAGCGGCTCCTATATTAAAGAATCAGAAACCTTGGAATATGATATTCCAGAGGGCAAATGAGCTAGTATTATAACCAAGAATCACCTATCCAGAAAAAAAATGAGTATAATTCTTCAGGAGAAAAAGATGGATGAATTGTGGTATGTGATTATGATGGAATAATACTATGCTATAAAAAATGATGAGCAGGCAGACTTCAGAAAAAACCTGGAAAGGCTTACATGAGTTAATACAATGTGAAATGTACTATGTACAAAATAACAGCAATATTTAAATATGATCAACTGTAAATGACTTAGCTATTCTCAACAATACAACTCTGATCCAAGACAACTCTGAAAGACTTAAGATGAAAAATGCTGTCCATACCCAGAGCAAGAAATGATGATGTCTGAATATAGACTGAAGCATATTTTTTTTACTTTATTTTTCTTGAGGGTTTCATTTTTTGGTCTATGTTTTCTTTCACATGTCTAATATGGAAATGTTTTGCATGACTACAGATGTAAAACCTATATCTGATTGCTTGCCTTCTCAATGGGTAGGGTGGGGCCAGAAGAAAGGAAAGAATTTGGAACTCAAAGTTTTAAAAACAAATGTTAAAAATTGTTTTTGCATGTAATTGGGGAAAATACTAAATAAATTAAAAGAAAAGAAAAAATAATGTTATATGGATTAGTCGAGAATATATATCTATTTACATAGATATATGTATTTTCCAACTTTAAAGGGCTACATAAATGTTAGTATTTTTATAATCTTTTAAATTTATAAATTAAAGAAATTGATGTCTAGAGAGGTTAAATAAATTTTCCCAAGTTAATAAACTCTTAAGGAGTTGGCTCAAGATTTTACATATGTAACATAGAAAGAATGTTCTTCCACCTCACTTGCTCATTTTGGAATCCTCAGTTCCCTTCAAGGTTCAGCTCCTATTCTCCCTCCTACATGAGGCCCTTTGTGATCCCTCCAGTTGTCAGTCTTCTCCTCCCTCCAAAATCACTTTTGTTTACTTTCTGTATGTTTTATATTTACTTATTTGTGTACATAACTTTCCCTCAGAATGTAAGATCCTTGAGGCCAGAAATGATTTCATTTTTGCCTTTGTATAATAAATGCTTAGCATGATGTCTGACATATAGAATGTGTTTAGCAAATGCTAGTTTAATTTAAAGTCAACATTACAGTGTAAACCTTCATCTAGCCTAACTTGTAAAACTTCCATTCTTCCAGGAAAATATTATTAAAATACTTTGCCTTCATCTCTTTTATGAACATGAAACACACCCACATTTGGTAACCACAGATACATAGAAAATGGGACTTATGGGAGGAGATCAAAGACTGAAAAACATAGTCAAATAAGGTGATTGTCTTCATGTAGGGGTGAGGGTAGTGGTGGTGAAGGATAGAATTCTTGGCTTGGTAAATAATATAAGATCTCTTATTCTATGGTTGTCTTAAAGTATGAAACTACATCTAATTTGAAAATAAAAGCCCAGAATCAAAGGTTTTTTTTTAACTCCATTCTCGTAGCTTCCAGGTACATTCATAATTTGGAAACCAAACAAATTTGTCATGGCATCTGATTAGAACATATGGGGAGGTGGGAGATTTACTTAACAGTTGGGCTAATTTCATTTGGACTGATTTGGTAGCTAAATGTCTGCCAACCACCTTTCCACCCCACTTAGTAGGATAACAGAGGCTATGAGTTGGAAATAATACAAGACAGCCTCAATACTAAAAATCTGTGAATGAAGCACCAGGAACAGATATTTTTTTTTTTTTCTGAACCTATCAGTCTGGCTCTAGAGTCTCTGGGTGGCTTAATGGCCTTTCAACCTTGACAGCTCTCAACTCGACATGAGTCTGCTAGAAAAGAGTCTATAAAACTGCTCTCAGGACCCACTAGGCAGGGTTTATCTTTTGCTTACTCAACCTCTTTCTTTTCTTCCTACTTCCTCATTTTGCTGCACTTCAAAGATGGGAAAATTCTTTGCAAACATGGATCACCAATTATTCCTCACAATGTCTCTGTGTGGTCTTCAGGAACCACTCATTTGACTTGGGGAGTAGAAAACTTAGGAAATGTCACCTCTGAGGCTAATGAAGTGAACACAATGGAGTTCACCTCTGAGGGGTCAGCTTGAAAGCCCCTCCATTATAATGATTACAACTAACTAGACCCACACATTCCTAAATATCAAACTTCCTCAATCAAATAAACCCAGAGCTACATTTCTATTTTGCAAAAGCATGTCGTGTGGTCTGTAGGTAAGTTAGCACTTGATAAGGTCAACGGGGTCATAAATGCCTTTAATCTTCCGTTCTGCCTGTTACAACATTCTTAACCTGTAACACAGTGGCAGATTAAAAAAAAAAAAAAGAGGTGGTGATTTTTTTCCCCCTACCTTTGAAAACATCAAAGGAAGTCAAAGAAACATTTCCAATCTGAACTGTACACCACTGTGCAACACAAGCAATAGAAAAACACATTGAGATCATCAGAAATGGCTTCTGAAAAGCAAAATTTGAGCCATGTAGCTGAATAGTGCTAGCAAGTACCCATCAGGGAAAACAAATTCCCCTCTTAAGTAAAGGTCTCTTTGGAGGGCATGAATGGAGTGAGCCAGGGTGAGAGTTCTTTTCAGAAAAGAACATTTCTAAAGGGGAATGGTTTGGATGTGGGAGGGGAAGTCAGCCACGGAACCTGACACTTTACATGCAATTCATGAACTGCTTTGGAGTCCTGAGTCCTGAACCTCATTTGTAGCAGGAATATCCAGTTCAGAAACTCTTTCTAATTTCTTGCATTGATTTCAATACCACTAAAGTGAGACATCTTCACCAGCAACAAAATAAAACAAAACAGGGAAGACTAGTGTGTGTGTATGTGTGTGTTTTCCAGAGCAGTTACAGAATTACATTTTATCAACACATTTCATTTTCATCCCAACCGCAGAACATTCACATGGCACGTTCCCCCTTCTCCCCTTCTTCCTTTCCCCTATTGGTGAATTCCACCTGGGGCCTCCATTTCTAGAAGGGTCCAAGATAGACTTCATTTCCCTCACAGTGCTACTTCTCCAGACTTCAAAATCATGCCCCTTTAGCAGGTACCTTCTTCCTGCTGTGGACACACCATTGTGCTCGGGAACGAGGAAGAAAACAAAGTCTGGATAACATGTTTTAATGAACTTATTTACAGAAATATGCAAAAGGAAAGAAGTACAATGGGAAGGAGTGGGAGAGAGAAGAGACAATAAATGACTGGTAGAAAGGACTGTTTGAAAAGATAGTGCTTACTATTTACTACTGTGGTTCCTTTGCTTCTGGCCTGGTCCACAAAGCCGATCAGGGAGCAGTTTGATAATAGCTTTAGGAGGCCATACACAGTGCTTGTCTATTCATACAAGTGTAAGTAGACATGTGGCATTTACGGACATTGAATGGATCAGGTGCTGAAACAAAATTGGGGAGGAGATTTGGACTACTAATTCATACTATCAATTGTTATACTCTTCTTCTTAAAAACATCATTTTTCCTCACTGCCCAGAGTTCTTTTTTGTTTCCTCCCTGCCTTGGCCTTCTTAACATTTTTCTTCCATTTCTTTTCCCTTTGTGTATGACTGTAAGCTACATGAAGACAAGGCCTGTACCTAACACAAGCTTTGAATCTACCCCAACAAAGTGTTCTTCACACAGAATTCCTACTTTTGAAAGCATCAAAGGAAGTCAAAGAAACTTTTTTGTAATCTGGACTATACACCACCGAGCAATACAAGCAATAGACAAGACCATCAGGATCATCAGAAAAGGCTTCTGAAACACAAAATTGAGCCATGTAGCTGAATACTGTGAGCAAGTACTCATCAATGAATGCAAATTCCCATCTTAACTAAAGGTTTCTTTGGAGAACATGAGTGTAGTGAACCAGGGTGAGGATTCTTTTCAGAAAAGAATATTTCAGAAGGGGAATGCTTTGAATGGGGGAGGGAAAGTTGGCCATCGCATTGGACTTCACGACCTCATCTATTCCATGCCACTAGAACTCATGTGATCACTTCTTCAAGAGTAGCTCGCCTAGACAAGAAGCATTTACAGACCACAGCCCTTCCTGAGCTCTTTTCTGGGAAGTGTTTGCTTTTTTTTGTTTGTTTGTTTTTGCTTTTGTTTTCCTCTTACCCAGCAAGAAAGAGGTCAGAGTGCACCTTATGAGTTCATTGCTTTAATACTCTCCCCAGATTGTCTAAAGGAGTAGAAATGCTCAACCCAAGGAAATATTGCACTATCCCATTGGGACAACAAATAGCATCAAAGCACTTTGAGATAGCAATGCCCAACTAATAGAGAGTGAGCAAAGTGCTGGAAAACTGGACTTTGTGCAATAATCTCTTTCCTCTTTTCTCCTCCTCACTCTGTGGCTCTATTACTACTTGAGTTGTTTTTTTTTAGTATTTCATAATTGCAAAGTGCTTTATACTACTCTTCCTGAATGTCACCATTCATTCACACCACCCAATACTCTACAAGATGACTAGGGCAAAGCAATTGTTGGAAGTAAAGGAAATGAATTTAGGTTAATGTATTTTTACTCAGCATCTCATGTATTGTTTTATTTTATTTTTTGTAATAGAAACTTGGTTAGCCTGGCATTTCACATTATTGGTCATTTGTGATACTCAGACCATTTGACAGTGAAAGTGTTGAGTAATATTCTGTAGGGTACATAAGCATTAGCATTCTGAAATCAAAAGTCATATAAAAAGTACATTTCAATTCACTTCTTATTAATGTCAATGCTATCTACAGGCAAAAAGAGATCTTTCTGAAAGGGGGAAAAACACACTTTTTATTCTTCATTGGAAAGTGTAATAGAATTCTTTATACATCAGAGAGTGCTATTCATTCCTCCTGAATGGGCACTAAAGTGTTGCCCTGTCTAGATAAAATCCACATATTCTCTGTTCCCATGCAAAATACCCACTTTTGAGGAGCTGAATGGGTGCTCCTGGAAAAAAAAATCAATTGAATGTATTGACACAGTTCTAAATGCTTCACATTAGATATGTCCTGTTAGAATAGTCTTGACCACTTAGTACTCCCTTATGGATATTCAGGGTGGGATTTAACTCACAATGGTTTCTGAGTGAAAAGAAGGGAGTCCCTTTAAGAAGAGACACACATGGTTAGAAATAGGACAAAAAGAATCAAAATAAATTAACTTATGTTCAAAAATGCTGCTTTTATGGTTTATTTTCAAAATACTGTATCTGTGAAAAATTAAGAGCCACAAGGGTCCAATTAGCTCAATGGAAGTCTAATTTATATGGCATGAAGTACTTGGGGGGAAAATATAATCTGAAGGTATGTTTAGTAAGGCTAAATTGGTGAAATCTTGCTGGGGCACAGCTTGAAGTCTATCTGATGATGTGGATTTCATTAAACATCATCAACTCAGAATGGGTTAGGTGATAAGAAGGACTGATCTGAACTTTGGGGCACAAGAGAAGCTAGAACTTTTTATTCTTAAATGTTGCTGAAAGCCATAGCTCAGAGACAGCAGCAGCATCATTTTCCAATACAGTGAGCACCATGGTAAACAAGCTAGAAAAGAGAGAGTGTTTCACCCGCAGCCTGGGAAAGTCCCTGGTGGCCTGGCAGTTAAAGCAAAAGCCGGCCCATTGGCCCATCGACTCCATACTTCAGGTAGCCTGCAAGCCACTGCTACGTGCTGCTATTGATTTAGGGGAGGCATGCACAAAGAAATCAATATCCCTTGGCAGCTGAACTCTTCAGATATTTACTAAAGAACTGGATAGTCATGTTTCTGCTGGCATAGATGCTGCCAGTTTGGAGACCGGTTCTCTCTGATTAAATAACATCTCGTTTAGTAGTTATTGATAACTGATGGGTCAGCACAGGCACCAGTGTTTACTGTGATTAATCTAAACAAGAGCAACCCATATTGACCTGTTCCTTTGGCATCCATGTAAGTGAAGAAGATTTGTCATTGGCTAGGTTAGAAGTATTTCCTTCCATCTAATGAGCTGCAGGACCTCAATAGAATATGTGTGTGTGTGCTTGTGTGTGTGTATGTATGCATGTACATATGTATGTATGCATGTGTGTATATGGGTGTGCCTATCTGGATGAAAAGTCCCAGGACCATTAGAATGCAGTGTGAAAACTGAAAGATCATTGTTTTCAACACACATAGGTACCAAGATCTCTGCTTATTCAATACCTTGGATAAGAAGATTATGTATATATGTAAAACACACACACACACACACATACACACAATGCAATTCTGCTAAGAAGACATAGCAAAGCACATGCCACATTGGCTGTAGGTCAGTGTGTATGTATGAACACGTGTATGTCCTTGAAAAATGGAATTATATATGTGTATGTGTGTGTGTGTGTAAATGGAATTATAGATATGTACATATATATATATATATGTATATATATATTCATTTATGGAGGACAGATATAATAGCACCACTAGATTTGGGTCCTGGCTTTGCTTCTTGTCGCCTGTATAATTTTAGGCAAGTCACTGTATCTCTTTCAACTGAAAATGAGGAGCTTGGACTAGGTGACATTGAAGAACCAGTTGTAAATCTATGGCCCTATTATAAATTATAAAGTCTCTGATGATGATGTTAATAATGACCAACATTTATTTTAATGGTTGCAAAAAAGGTTCACATATTCTATCTTATTTGAGCCTCACAACAATCCTGTGAGGTAGGTACTAGATGAATGATTATACCCATCTTACAAATGAGGAAAAAGGACTACTAGGGTTAGGGAAAGAAGGAATGGAGGAAGGGAGGAAAGAAGAAAGGAAGCAAGGAAAGAAGGAAAGAAGGAAGGAAGGAAAGATGGAAAGAAGGAGGGGAGGGAGGAAAGAGGGGAGGGAGGAAAGATGGAAGGAAGGAGAAAATGAGGGAGGGAAGAAAGGAAAAGAAGGAGGGAGGGAGGAATGAAGCAAAGAAGCAAAGAAAGAAGAAAAGAAGAAACAGAGGAAGGAAGAAACAAGATTATTGAAGCATCTTTTTTAAAATGCCCTAAAAAAGGTAGGCAAGAAAAGAAACACATATAAACAGGGACAGCTTTGAAAATTATAAGTTAAGTTTATGTAAAAAGAAAAATGAGCTGTATATAATAAATTTCTGCAGTTTTATGTGTAATCTGCTTTATCAATTTTAATATATATGAGAATTGTTGGTACCTGTTAAGCTCAGATTAAAAATAATGCATTTAAAAAGAAAAAGAAAAATGAGCTATGTCGTGACCTCTAAGCATAATTTTCATCAAGTAAACACTAAGGAATCAATTGAGTAGTTGGAATATTAAACATATCTACTTTTTTAACATATTAATTCTTCAATGTTTTGATGGCTATGTGACATCACTAGTATGAGTATTCCCTCCCTCCAGTAATACAGATTGCAACCCATCTAGGACTCTCTATCTTGTATACTTGTCCATCAACTACCATGAGTTTGTCACAGAGGGTTCACCCAAATAGGCTGAAAACCTTCCTTTCTAACTCTTGGCATATTGTGCCTACCAATGGAGCACACAAGTTGTTCGTTGTTTATGACTCACTCTTGTTATATAACCAACCCATTTTTTTTTCTTAGTCAGATGCAAGATCCTAAAAGTTTTAGTGCATTTTTAAGCTTAACATTTTTGGGGAGCCTTATGTTTCTCTTATGTACGGAATAATAGCTTGGCCTATTGAGGTTTATAAAGGCCTTTAAAACAATCCAAATTTGTAGAGCTTTTAAGATTTACAAAATGCTTTAATCACAAAAACCTTATGAGATAAATAGGAAAAGTATTATTATATCCATTTTGCAGAAAAAGAAACAGATTCAGACAGGATAAATGACTTGCTATGATTACACAGTTAGCAAAAATCATAGAGTTTATAAACAGCAGAGCTGAATTCTGTGTCTGCACTTGTAATTCTAAATCTAGTTCTCTTTCACTGTATTGTGCTGCCTCCCAAACCATGTGAAGGTTTACTAAAGCTCCTCTGTTACTTAATGGTCCCTCAATTTATAATCTTTTGATATATGTATACATTTCATATAGACCATATGGTGTTCATGCATACACATATTTAAATATATTCAAAAGATGATAGTATCATGATTCATGTGAAAACCTGTATTATTCCAATACAGCTACCCATAGTCAGGTAGGAAAGGATTTTTCAAAAGCTATTATCTTTGTGGTTCATCCATTTAAATTACTCTCACGGATTTGTCTTTTAGAAACATTGTTCTCTTCTCTCTGATCAATTAATCATCAAGCATTTATTAAGCAACTACTATGTGTCAAGCACTATGCTAGGCACTGAGGATAAAAAATAATAATAGTTCATTTCTTTGAGCTTATATTCTCGTGATGAACAAGGGACTAAGATGTTCACAAATAAGAAAATATAGAATAAGCTCAAAATAAATAAAAAAGTAATTTGGGGGTGGGGAGCACTAACAACTAGAGGGAATGAAGAGTGATGCCTTGAGGGAGATAGCACTAGAATTGTACCATGCAGGGATTTAGGGATTCCTAGAGGTAGAAAAGTGAGGAAGTAGAGCATTATAGGTATGGGAGACAGCCTGTGCCAAGGAAAGAAAATAGGAGATAGAATATCAAATAGGCCAATTTGGCTTGGGCATAGAATAAATAATGGTGGTAGTTGTGGAGAGGTATGTATAATCATGCTGGAGAGATATACTGAAGCCAGATGATAAAAGGCTTTGAATATCAAAGAGAGAAGTTTGCATTTTATCCTAAATCCAATGGAGAGCCACTGAAATTTCTTGAGCAGGTGAGTGACATGGTAAAATTAGCAGGTTAGGAATATCATTTTGGCAGCTGTATAGAGAACAGATGGCAAAGAAGAGTTACTCAATTCATGGAGACCAAATACAAAGCTATTTCATTTGTTCAGATGACAGATGATACTAGCATGAACCAGGGTGGTTTGGGTGTGAGCTAAGAGGAAGCAAGAGAAAGCAAGAGTATGTTGAAGAGGTAGAACTGACAAGGCTTGGTAACTGATTGAATATAGGGATTGAGTGTAAGTAAATAATTGAAAATAAGTCCTGGGTTCTGAACCTGGGTTATTGGAAGAATGGTGTTGATCTTGTCAAAAAGAGAAGAATCAGGAAGAAAGAAGAATTTAGGGAGATGAGTGAGTTAAGTTTTGTACATGTTGAGTTTAAGATGTCAATAGGACATACAAATTGTGATTTCTAGGAGGTGGTTGAAAGTGTGGAATTGGAGTCCAGAAGAGAGGTTAGATGTGTAAATCTTGGAGTTATATTCAGTAATAGAGCAATAAAAACCATGGAAACTGATGGGATAATTAAGAGAGAGAGAGAGTAGAAAGAAAAGACAAGAGAGTCTGAGACAGAACTCTGAGTTTTATTCACACATAGAAGATAAGGCATGGATGATGATAACTGTGCAAATGAGACCAAGAAGGATCGATCAAAGACGTCTAAAGAAATCCTGAACAGTCATTACAAAAACCTAGGAAGGGAAGAATATATAAGAGGAAAGTGTGAACAACAGTGTCAGAGAGGTCAAGAACTATGAGAACACTTAGGTCAAGAAGTATGAGAACAAAATTTAGGATCAAAAAAAAAAATACTGGTGAAAATAGTGGGAGTCCTTTCCATGAAGTGATAAGAATGGAAGCCAGATTTCAAGGGGTTAAATAAGTGAATAGGAGACTATAAAGTTGAAACAACAAGCATAGTCACTTTTGTCTTGAAAAAGAAAAAGACTGGTTGCAAAAGGAGGAAAATATGCAGTAGGATAAAATCTTGAGAGATTGAGTCTTTGGCTTAAGACTTGATAAGGTAGATTGTGAGGAAGAAATGTTTTGTTTTGTTTAGATGGGTAGAGCTGAGCCTATTTGTAGGCATTAGAGAAAGAGCCAGTGCATAGGACAGGATGAAAATTAGGAAGATAGAGAGATGATTAAAGGGATGTGCTGCTGGAGAAGATGACAATGTGGGATAAAGGGGAAAGAAAGAGGGGGTTGACATTGGCAAGAAGAGCCATGAAGTCATCTGAGTCTAGAGCAAAGGGGTAGAGAGCAGGGTGGGGATAGAGGAAAGGGATTATGTTGAGGTGGTTTTAAGTGTGGAGGAGGAGAGGGAGCTTGTGATAGATAGCCAAATGTTCTTTTTTTTTTTTTTTAAGTGAAGTGTGAGGTGAAATCTTCTGATAAGAGGCAATGGGGTAGGGTGCTTGAAAAGGGAAGTTAAGTTTTGGAATAGCTGTAAATCAGAGAAGAGCAAAAAAAAAAAAAAGCACCTGAGAGAACAGATGAATTTTCTGAATACTTAAAACACTTCTGGATATTTTAGCACATAACTCTAGTTTAACTGTGTCAAAGGATTTTAATCATAGAAGAATTTAAGATCCACTAAAGAACTAGGTTCCTGGGCAGGTTTATGAAATGGTATCAAATTCAATCATTTGGTCTCTATGTATCATTGGCAAAGGACAATTGTCAAAATTTTAAAAGTCAACTTTTATTTTCAGAGAAGGATTTTAACTATATCACTTTTTCCAAAGTTCAATACTTCAATTGGTTCAAATCTGAATATCATGTTAAGACAGTACCATCGAATTTATCCATAATGTTATGTTGGTAAAATGCAGGGGAAGGGAGGATTGCGTAAATGAAAGGTGCAGAATGATAGATGAAGAATTGTAGAGAGAAAATAAAGGGACTTAAACTGGTCCATGAATTATCAACACAATTCTTTTCTCTGCCTCATCTTTTCCACAGGTCCTAAAATTCTTCTAACTCAATATAAGGCATGGTTTGGCTCAGAAATGATGTGAACTTGTGGTCATTAGTGGACAAGTTGCCCTTTTAGTAACTTCTCTCTTTCCCAAACAATCCAACACAGTTCTATCCCTATTCCTTTCCCTATTTCCAAAGTTTTATAGTCTGATTCTATGGTTTAGACTTCCATTGTTATAGTGAAATATGCTCTGAAATTGCTGAACAGGCAACCTTCTTCCCCTCAGACTTAGACTGTGCAAATAACTCCCTTGAATACTGGTGGTGGTAATGGTGGTGGTGGATAAGCACTCCCACCCCCATTCAATAAATTCAAGGGGCCCCATATTGCCTTGAGAATTGAATATAAACCTCCCTTTTGGACTTTTTAAGTTTATTATAACTTGATCCCCTTCCTACCTTTTAATCTTCTTACACATTACTCTTTTCCATATACTCTGAAATCTAGTGACTTTGGTATTGTTGCTGTTCCTTGAACCTGATAATCCTTCTTTTGAATCCATGAATTTTCATTGCCTGCCCCTCATACTTGAAATGTTCTCCTTCCTCTTTTTGTTTACTTCATAATTTCCCTAGTCTGCTTTAAGTAGCAGAAAAAAATCCATGTTCCACAAGCAGCCTCTCTTGATTCACCATAAGGTTAGTACCTTCCCAGTGAGATTATCTCCAATTTATTCTATGTATATCTTATCCAAACGTGATATCTACCATATTAGACTATGAAATTCTTGAGTGCAGGGACTGTTTTTTTTCTTTTTTGTATCATCAACTTTTAATATAGTTCCTGATACATAGTAGGTACTCAAGAAATGTTAGAAGGTTAGATTTCAGAATAATGTCCAAAATATCCTTACTCATTTAACTAGGAGGCAGGATTCTCTATGCTCTCATAAGGCCATATGAGTGAGGAAATGTAATTCCTCAGAAGAAGGAGGAGGAGGAGGAAGAAAGGAAGGATAGAAGGAAGGAAGAATATACATCATAAAATCCATGTGACAATCTCAAACTTAAATAATTTAAGGTTATGAGATTTCATCAGTGTAAATATTCCTTCCACCAGTGAACACAATCCCTGTATGACTTAAGAGATTATTTCTGAGAGTTGCCGTGTTTGAAAAATTCATAATAGTATCATAAATTTGGAGCTGGATAGGAATTTTGAGATCATCTAGACATAGATGTACGTGTATTATATGCATATGCATATATAGTTTGCAACACCAACATTAGGACATGCGTACTTTGAGTATATATGCCATGCATATATATGTGTATGTATGTATTTATGTATATGTGTATGCATTGTGTATGTCTATGTATATCCACATCACCAACTGCCTATTGAACATTTTTCAATTAGATGTCACAGAGACACTTCAAATGTAATTCATCTGTTCTCCAAAATCCACCTTTTTTTTGAATTTCCTTACATTTATGGAGAACAACACAATCCTTCCGTCACTTAGGTTTGTAACCTCAACATTCTGTTTGACTTCTTTGTCTTATTCACACACATATCCACTCACTTGTCAAATCCTGTCATTATTTTCTCTACAACATTTCTTACATATATTCACTTCTCTCGACTCACAGAGCTACCACATTACTTTGGGCCCTCATTCTTCTTTGCCTGGGTTATTGCAATCACCTTCTAACTGGTCTCTCTCTTTTGAACCTATCCCACTCCAATCCATTCTCCACAATAGTGCTAAAGCAATTTCCCCAAGTATATGTCTAGCTATCTCATGTGAGTGCACACATGCACACACACTCCTACATACTCAACAAATTCTAACGGTTCTCTACTACACCTGGAGTCAAATTCATCTGTTTGGCATTTAAAATTCTTCACAAACTGTATCCCAAATATCTTTATCATCTTTTATAGCATTACTTCTTTCTACGTACTCTGCTTCAGCCATGTCAATCTACAATTAACCCTTCCACATCACAGGGCTTAAGGGTAACACCCCCGCAATCTAGAAAATCTGTGTAAAAATTTTTGGTCCTTCCTTTATACCAGAGGAGAAGTCTAATTTTTTTTCTTTTTCTTTTATGGAGTATTTACAGTACCATACTGTAAAATGTACGCAAAGTACTTGGTCGGAGGCTCTGTGTTGTCTGCCGGCCTTTGTGTGTTGTCAGTGACTTCCACAAAACTCTCCAAAAATTTCCATTCAATTTCTTATGCCAACCCGCAAAACTGTAATGGGGAAAGTTGCAATGGGGAAGGGATAACTGCACTTACTTTACCTCATACACAATATTCTATGCCTTTTCACTGGCTATCCCCCATGCCAAGAATGTTCTTCTCACCCTCTGAGTCTTAGATTCCATGTCCTCTACAACAATCCAAATGTCAGTTTCCTCAGAAAGCCTTTCCCAGTATTGCCAGCAGCTAGCGTCTTCCTTTCTGAGGCCTTCTTCCATCTAATCTCTATTTATCTTATATGTGTGATTTATATATGGTGTCTCCCACACTAGAATGTAAGCTCCTTGTGGTCAGGAAACATTTTTCCTTTTTTCTTCCTAGACTCAGGGCTTAGCCCAATCCCTGATACATGATGATCAGTAAAGTAATTCTTCCTGATTATTACTGATTTACATAAACATATACAAAATATATTCAAAATGCTCAGCATGCACATATGTGTGTGTGCGTGTATGAGTAAACCAGGTGTATACAAAATACATGCAAGGGAATTCTGGTCTAGAATTGCTGGTGGTGGCATCAGCAACTGGGTGGATCAAGAAAGTCTTCATACAGATTTTTGAAGGGGAAAAAGAACGAGATAATGTACATTTTAAAATAAATATAGAACAAGAGCTTCAATTTAGCCATGAAATTCTATTACAGTTCTCCACAATGTCCTGATTCCTCAGTAATATGTAATGGGAAGTCTTAGGATCACACAAGTTTACCTTACCAACAAGAACCCAGCCTCAAATAACTTAACCTAACACAAATCAAGTCTTCACCATACCACAGAAGCCCATTCACCCTGGATGTTCACTCTTCCCCAGACATCTCACACAAGGAATAATACCCTTTCCTATGATCTCATGTTCTGATTAGCTTGTTCCTTCCACAACATCCATTGTAAGGAAAACACCCAAGCTAACCACATCTTTATTCTTCTCCAGGGTCAGCTCCTGACTCTGTGTATTTTCTCTACTTTGCCCCCTGCAGATCCTTTCCCTGATATACTTTCTTGTTTCCTTTATAAGTTGTCTTCCTCCATTCAGAAATAAGGTCATTGAGAAGAGGTACTTCCTTTATTTCTGCTTCTATTTGTATTACCCATATTTAACACAGTATCTGGCACATTTATTGTTCTGTCATTCAGTCATGTCTAACTCTTCATGACCCCATGGACCATAGCATACTGATGCCATCCGTGGGGTTTTCTTAAAGGCAAAAATACTGGCGTAGTTTGCCATTTCCTTCTCCAGTGGACTAAGGCAAACAGAGATTAAGTGACTCGCCCAGGGTCACACAGGTAGTAAGTATCTAAGACTGGATTTGAACTCAAGTCTTCTTGACTCTAGGTCCAGTGTTCTATCCACTGAGTCACCTAGCTGCCTCTTTCTGGCATATAATAATCACTTAAATAAATGTTTATAGACTTGACTGTCTACTCTGAACAATCTGCAGCACAGCTAAGCCCCACCTGGGTACTTATATGTATCTTTATGCCTATAAAAGCAATTATGTCTTCGCAAGCATATATGGCGATAAGAATGGACTGAATAGCTATTGTGATGAATGTTAAATACTATCCTATTGGCTCCTCAGGCACTGAAGGAAGAGACAGCAGGAGTAGTAGGTACCAGAAATTAAAAACCAGTATAACATGGTGGAGAGAACAAAGGACGAGGGAGTCACGTGACCTGGATGAAGTCATAGATGGCATGCTTCACAGATTTGTGCATGTAGGGAGAACTAGCATATTGAATGGCAGAAGTAGATTACAAAAATATCTTGTATGCTGGAACTATGAGCCAAATCTAACAAATTCAAGTCTTGCACTTGGATTAAAACAATAACAACAACTGCACACATACAAGATGGAGAACATGTGGATAAGCAACTATTTGTGTGGAAATTTTAGTGTAGCGCAATCTCAATATGAAGCAAGTAGTAGGAAGCCAAAAGAGCTATACTGAGTTTTTAAAAAGCTTAGGGTCTTGAACAAAGGCATATTATGTACTGTTTCATTATAACTTGGTAATAACACTTCTGAGGTACTGTGTTCAGTTTTGGGTACCATATTTTAGAATGCATATTGAAAAACTGGAAAAGTCCAGATGACCAAAATGGTGAAAGGCTACAGAACTCTGACAAAAGAGTATCATTTAAAATAACCATTGGCATTTGGTTTGAATAAAGAGAAACATAGAGATAGAATTGGTTTCTATTTTCAATATTTGAAGGGTTACCATATAGAAATGGAATTGGCTTTCTCTATGGTCGTCCCAAGGGGCAGTTAGTTGGCACAGTGGATAGAGCACTGGCCCCTAGGTCAGGAGTACCTGAGTTCAAATGTGGCCTCAGACATTTACTAACTGTGTGGCCCTGGGCAAGCCATTTAACCCTGTTTCTCTCAGTTCCTCATTTGTAAAAGGGGCTGGAGAAAGAAATAGTAAACCTCTCCAGTAACTTGGCCAAGAAAACCCCACATGGGATCTTGACAGTCAGACATGACAGAAACAACTCAACAACAATGACGTGCTTGTCCCAGAGGGCAGAATTAATAATAATAGCTACTATTTATATGGCACTCACTATGGGCTGGGCCCCATGTTAAATGCTTTATAATTATTATCTCATTGGACCCTCACAACAACCTTGGGAGGTGGGTATTATTATTATCCTCACTTTACAAACAAGGAAAGTTAGGTTAGATGATTTGCCTGGGGTCACATAGTAAGTGTCTAAAGTTGGATTTGAACTCAGGTCTTTCTGAATCGAGACCTCAAACTCTTTCCACAGTACCAACTAGTTGCCTAGAACAACAGGTGTTAATTATAGAGATTATTTTGAGTGAATAAAAAAGGAAATATTCTCTATCAATTAAGATTGTCCCAAAGTGAGGCAACCCTGGAGAAGAAGTGAGCTCTTCATTATAAAAGAGTGGATGATCAATCATCAGGAATGCTACAAAGGAGATTCATAGGTGAAGAAAGGATTGGAGTGGATAATCTTTCAGATTCTTCAAAACTCATTTAGTTTGTAGCAGATATGGAATCGGAATCACAGAACTTCAGAATGACCTCAGTCAAGTCATTTCCTCTTTTTAGTGTTCAGTTTCCTCATTTAGAAAATGAGTTGATCCCTGTAGTCTCTGAAGTGCTATAATGGTGACAAAGTTCAATCCCTCATTAAGTGACTATTTAACTTACATTGACTGTGATCTTAGGGTTCTGTGGGGTGTTTCATTTCGTTTTTTTTGTTTTTTGTTTTAACATTTTTGGCTACAAGAACTGTTTTGTAAAGAAACCAGGAAAGAGTGTGGAAAACAAATCTGATTTTCATTATTCTATGTCTCAATGAGACAACGTTCCTCCCCCTTTTATATTCAGAAATTATGGACTGAGATAAGATGACCAAAAAAGAAAAAAAACTGGACCGAATCCCAGCTTCATGGTCAGACACCTTTCCTCATTCTAATAAGTTGTTTTTGCTTCAGGTTATAGTTATTGCCACTAGCCTTCCTCCTTCCTACAGTAATCTCTCTCTTCTGTGCCCAGCAACAGCAGGAACAATAATTACATTTCTATCATTTCCATCAGTCTCTGGATTCGACTTTGCCCCTGTGAAAAGACCTTTGCTCATGTCTGTATTTCTTAATTATGTTGTGGGATAATGATAACATCAAGCTCATGAACATAGGCAGGCCAACATAATCCCAGCACCATTGCTCACTTTCCTGAGGTGTCAGGACTCTCTGTGTGCTCTCCTGAAGCAGCTGGAGTTTCTCTCCTTTGCCGTACACTATATAAAAGTTCTAATTCCCACCCACCCTCTCACCTACATTCTGCTACTTTTGCTTGAAAAAGGCAGTCAAGGAAAAGAAAGAAAGAAAAGCATTTGTATATGTATTATACTAATGAGTATTTTAATAATCATAGAATGTCAGAGCTGGGCAGGACATCAGAACATAGGATCCCAGAATCTTTGAGCTGGGAGAAATCTCAGAGGCCATTTGATTGAAACTGAATCCTGAGTAAGAATTCCCTCTGTAATATGACAAGTGGATCAAGTAGCCTTTACTTGATGTCTTCCTGTGAATCAGAACCCACTACCTCCTAAGCCAGATCAATTGCTTCAAAGTTGTTCTTTAGCTCAGACCTAATGTTCCCCCCCCCAAGTTTGGAAATTTCAAACATCTTTTTTGTATACAGTCATTTGCATGTTTCTTTCCCCATTAGACTGTGAGCTCCTCGAGAACATGAACTATTTTGTTATATTTTGTTTTTGTCTTTCTTTGTATCCCTAGTGCTTGGAACCATAACACCACACAGTAGCTCCTTTTTTTTTTCTTTTGGCTAGGCAATGGGGTTAAGTGACTTGCCCAGAGTCACACAACTAGTAAGTGTTATGTGTCTGAGGCCAGATTTGAACTCAGGTCCTCCTGAATCCAGGAGGTCTGTGTGTGTGTGTGTGTGTGTGTGTGTGTGTGTGTGTCTATGTGTGTGTATCTTTATGCTTAATTTTAGCCTTCTTTAGGGTGGAAGAGAAGTGGGGTGGGTGAAGAAATTGGAAAAAAATAAAGTAAAAAGTACACAGCAGAGAATTAAAAAAAAATACAAGGAAACATATAAAAGCTGGGCAGCTTTGAAAACAATGTGAAATATTTATTATATGGGTTTTCTTAAAATGAAAATTACTTTTTATATTGAATCCTCTTCTATGTTTTGTTGTGGCAATGGTTTTTTTTTTCTTTTCTGATTTTGTAGTTAAGTTTAAAATAAATTTAAATATTTACAAAAAAAAATCCTCTCTACACCATACTTCACAAATGGCCATTGGATCCTTTGCTTGAAGACTTCCAATGAGGGGAGAAGCAAATTAGCACATTTCACTTCTGGACAACTCTAATTGATAGTATATTAGAATGTTAACGCTAAAGAAGACCTTAGATCACCAAACAATGAATGTCAGAACTAGACAGAACCTTGGAATTTAGAACAAGGAAGGTCAGAGATGGAAAGGATCTTAGAAAATGAAACAAAATGTTAGACTTGGAAGGGAACTTAAATCCTAGAACAAAAGATATCAGAGTTGGAAGAGAATTTCAAGATCATCTAGTCCAAACTGCTAATTTGTGTCATAAGAAATGAAGACCCAGAAAGATACCTCAGGTCACACAAGAAATTAGTAATAGAGTTTAACCTAGAACCTATCTATCCTTATTCTCAGATGGACATTTTTTCCCCGCAAAGTTTTGTTAACTTTGTAGTATTTTTTTAAATAGTGAAATATGAGACATTTTTAGATATTACCAAAGATACCTGGATAAGTCAGTTTTTTTTTAAAGCAAATATTTCGTTTAATTAACAGGACACATGAGAGATTCTAAATTTCCACAAGTATCAGTCAAAGCTTCCATTACTAACCTGGGGCCTTTCAGTCACTGAGGAAAACATAGAGTGGAAATAACCCACAAGCAGGAATTTTAGGAGGATTTAAATTTTAAAGGAGGATATCAGTCAAAAAGACTAATTAATCTAAAACATGAATCTCTAATGGTGAGATTCCAGGAATCATAACATCAAGGTGGTAGGGACTTTTCTGAGTGTGGCAAATTGGAAGGTCCTTCTTCACTCCCTTAAGTCATATCTTGTAGACAATAACTAGGTCTTTATTATCATAGGATATAGAACCAAAAGGCACCTTAGAGACCATTTCTAATACCCTCATTTTTAGATCAAACTAAAAACAAAATAGTTGAAATAGTTGCATAGATTGCTGTGCAACTAGGAGAGTCAAACTTTGAAATTGTCCTCTGACTCCAAATTCAATCTTCCCTAAACTATTGTTAAGTCTTTGAATTTACTAAACTTTAACTTTCTGTGTACAACAAGACTCTGTTACTGAGCATCTGAGTTCCCAGCACTGTGCTAGGAACTAGGGGGATGCAAAGAAAAACAACACATAGGCTCTACTTTCTAAGGTTATAGAGTCTGGCTAAGGAGGCAAGACACACGTACATAAAAAGATAACAGTGAAAGACTCAATTAATAGTGGTAGTACTAATAACTATAATGATCATAATAATAACAATAATAATAATAAAGGACTGGCTTCTATGAGCCAAGATGGTGGAGTAAGAAATAAGTCGCTCTTACCATCCCTTATTAACCCCTGAAAGCCCAGAAAATATTGCCCCAGGAAAAACCCTGGAACAACTGAACCCTAAGAAAGACGGGATGCAGCAGTCTGGTAGCCCAGGTAACTTGAGGGATTAAAAAAGGAAAGGCTCCTCTTGCCCTGGCAGAAGGGGAGCAGTACAGAATGAGAGGCGTCCCAGCAAGCTAACCAAAAGCCCTACCTCAGCATCCTGGGGGGAGATACTCAACCCCAGGTGGTAGAGCAGGCAAACACCAACACCAGGACCCCCAAGTGCCTCAGTTTGGGCAGGGGAACCAGTGGAAACCATCTTGGAAAATCACCACATTCCTCAGTGTTCTATAGCAGTCAAGTCTCCCTGAGGCTCAGCAAAACTCTGGGAAGTGCTCCAAGGGGGAAAGCACCAGGTAGAGAAACATCCTGCAACAGTGAAACATCCATCTGAAAGGAGACAAAGAAAGTGAAACGGAGGGAAAGAAAAGGCCTAGGTGAGCAGGCAACCTCCAGGGGCCAGACTACCCAATCCTACCCCTAGAGTTCCAGTGTTGCTGATTCCAGCCCAACTGCCAGCAGTTGAGGCCCAAGCACATAATGCCAGTGACCAGGCCCCAGGCTCCCTGCACAAGAAGCTTGGGTCAATGCCCCTTGCTCCCCAGCAGGAGAGCTCAAATTTATTTTTAAAGGGCAAGAAATAAGCAAACACCATGAGCAAAACAAACAAACAAACAAACAAAAAACCCAACAACAACAAAAAAAAAACCATACCATAGATTCTTATTATGGGAACAGTGAAGATCAAGGCAATAATTCTGAAGAGCACAACACTGTCAACAAACCCACATCTGGAAGCTGAAAAGGGAATATGAACTGGTCTGAAGCCCAAAAAGCCTTCTTAGAAGAACTCAAGAAGGAATTTAAAAGTCAAATGAGAGAGGTAGAAGAAAAATTGGGTAAAGAAATGAGAGGTATGCAAGAGAGAGTCAATAGCTTGGAAAAGGAAGGACAAAAATTAACTGTAGAAAACAAGTCCTAAAAAATACTATTGGCCAAATGGGAAAAAAAAAAAGTGTGCTGAAGAAAACAACTTAAAAAGCAGAATTGGCCAAAAGCAAAAGGAGACACAAAAGCTCACTGAGGAGAAGAACTCCTTAAAAAATAAAATGGGCCAAATGGAAAAGGAGGTCCAAAATCTAATAGAAGAAAACAATTTGTTAAAAATTAGAATTGGGCAAATGGAAGCTAATGACTCTATGAGAGAGAGAGAGAATCACTCAGACAGAAACAAAAGAATGAAAAAAAATAAAGGACTTCCAGAAGACAGTCCTTAATTAATGAAAACTGGTAATCATGAATATTAGGAGTCCAGAGGAAGGATTGTCCAAAGGCCCACTGTTGCTCCTAGTTTTAGATGCTAGGTGTTTCATAGATTTATTAAATATTCAGGCTTAACAGGACCTTGGAGACCATCTGATTCAGACCCGTCATTTTTATATATGAGGACATGGAAACCAGAAAGAGGAATGGACTTGAATAAGGTTATACTTATGTAGAGTGACAAAGCCAGGACTTGAATCCATTTCTAATGACTCTAGGGTGGGTGGCCTTTCCAATACCCTACATGGCATCTAGCCATTTTTTCAGTACTCTTGACCCAGCAGAGCTCACAAAATATGAACAGTAAGTCTGAGATCTTTGTTCAGAGGTGTTTCCAATTGATGATTAAATAATGCTCATTCTCTTGGGGTTATTTTTATGGCATGAATTTTGTGTGTGTTTCTTCACATTCAATGCAATAGACTGTTTCATGATGAAACCAGGACAGGATGTGAAAGAACATGGAATTAGACATAACTGATCTTGTCAGACTGCATTAAAAAAATGTCTTAGGACTCATAAAGTAGAAATGTGGTTTCATTTGTTAGAACAACAGTAAAGAAGATCTTTAATATTCTAGGAATCAGAAAAAAGTCGGACCTAGGAGGGACCTTAGCACACAACAATGTGCAGAATGTCAGATGTGGAAAGGATTTTAGAACATGGAACAAAGACTATGAGAGCTGAAAAAGGAAGCCCCTATTTCTGTAGCACTGATGGAAATATTTTTATGCTATTTCATTTTGAACTTTCTAACAGTAAACCTTTATTCTGCAGCAAAGGCCAGATTGGTTCACATTGATAATAATCAGCATTTCCCCCAATTCTTGAAAACATTTTCTGAGGTCAATCCAGTGGTAACTGAGTTTTTATGTAAATGTACCTTTGCCTGCCTAACCAGCATCATTATATAGCTGTAACAATGTTTTGGATTGCTATATCTGAATTTTTACCATTGTTTATTGTCCTATGCAAACTGCTTCCTTAATTGTGAAGTTGTGGTCATGTAGAAGCTTAAATATACTTTTCTGATTCATCCCACCGTGGCAATGGTGTTGTATTTGGATTTCCTGAAGTTTTCAAGTGGTAATCTAATACAAACGTCAATTCTTTGAAGAATTTGTGCAAGAGTTCTTTACGTTTTTTGGGATCATGGACCCCTTTCTTAGTTTGGTGAGGTCTTTGGACCCCTTCTCAGAAAAAAATAATGAAAAAAATAAATACATAGAATTACAAGGGAATCCAAATATTATAAAAGTTACGATTTATGTATTTTCACATTCAAGCCCATAGATCCCCTGAAATCTATCAATTGATGCATTTGGAAGTCTGTGGGCCATAGAATAAGACCTTCTGCTTTAGAGAATGGTCTTTATGACATGCTGTGGCCAAAGCATCACCTGGTACCTAACCATGTGTTATGAGCCTCTTAAAATGTAGTCAAGTTGGTCAGTAAGTGTGCTGGGTAGTGCTGGGCCCACACTTAAATATTTCCCATCGCAAAAGGATTTTACAGATCTGGATTCTCTGTTAGCATAGTCACCTTTGAATGCCCAAACCCACTTCTGTACCACAATGAGGCATCAAAGTAGACTTCAGGGAAGGAGAAAAAAATATAGTAGAGTTCAAATCCAAAGCACAAGACACAGACAGCTGTGGGCCTATTTGATTACAGGTTGCCAGCATGGAGTTGTGGAAGAAAAACCTTGTTTGATTGTTCTAATAGAATTTTTTCTAGTAAATAGCAGAGAGTCAACAGGAGAAAGCTCTTGATAAAATTTACTTGAGTTTCAAGAAAGCTTTTGATGTAGTGGCACACAAAAGACATACACTAGGTCAGCAACTAAGAAATGTTGAGGGAAATACTTAAATGGATAAAGAAAAAAACTTGTCAAGATACTAAAAATAAGAGGAGCCATCCAGGAGGGAGGAGGGTGACACAAGATATTGTAGGTACTAGCATGTGAATGGACTGTTCTCATCTAGTGATTTTTCTGCTATAGAAGTGGTGGTAAAGGGAAGTCTGGAAGCTTTATTTCAAGACTTCTCACAGTCCAGTTCAGTTCAAATAGCAATAAACAAATATTTATTAAGTGTCTATTATGCATCATTCACAGTGCTAAACACTGGGGATACAAAGAAAGGCAAAAGACAATCTCTTTTAAATGAGTTCACAATCTAATGGGATAATCCCATAATCTTTGTGGTTCAAGAAGTTTTATTCATCAAGTCTGCGCTGAAACAGATTTTGGGAAAAGATGCTTCAAATAGTTGAAGTAATTTCAGGAACACAACAGGTAATCTCTAATGTCTCTGCAAGACAAAAAGCTTCTCCACATATGTGATATTTTTTTGTCTATTTCATTGTTTGCTTTTTGGTCCATACCTGTGATTTTATCTGTGTGAGGGAACTCTTGGTATGGAAACTTCTTCCAGTGATTCAAGACTGTGCATTAGTGCATCTTTTTCTCACAATCCCTCCAACAACTATCAATTCCCTTTCTGCCATCTTTATAAATCTGATCAGTATGAATTGGATCCTCAGAGTTGCTTAATTTACATTTCTCTTTTTATTAACTATCTGGAGCAAGTTTATTATGATAGTTGGTGACTTGGATTCTTTACTTTGAAAATGAGCTGTTCACATCTTTTGATTATTTATCAATTGGAGAATGGCTTTTTTTCTTACACATTTAAATCAGTTCCTTATATGGTTAAGAAATGCACCCATTATCGGAAAAACTTACTGCAGATTTTTCTCCCATCTTTTTTTGGGAAAAAAAAAACTTTCTTGATTCCATACAATCAAAATTTTCCATTTTATCATCTGTGATCCTCTCTTACTTTGAATAAGCCTTCATTATGTACTTTCTATATGCCAGCAACTGTCCTGGGCACTAAAAAAAATGTAAAGAAAATAAAAATGAACAGACCAGGAGCTTGCATAGTCATAGAGAAATGCCTGGAACAATGAGATGTTAAATGACTTGCCCATGGTCACATAGCTAAGATGATTCAGAGGGTCAGACTATCAATGTCACATGGCCTTTCATTTTTTTTTCAAAGACTATAACTGTGCCTTCCCTGGTGTAGGTAGCTCAAGGTGATAAAACACCCCCTACTTATGCAGATTAGCACCCACCTGCCATTGAAGCTCTTAAATATCACTTTTTTTCTTTTATGGCTAGGCAATGGGGTTAAGTAACTTGCCCAAGGTCACACAGCTGGTAAATGTTATGTGTCTGGGGCTGGATTTGAACTCAGGTCCTCCTGAATCCAGGGCCAGCACTCTATCTACTGTGCCACCTAGCTGCCCCCATATCACCTCATTAAAGTTCTACTATAATGCCTTATCCTGGCATGGGGATGTTCAGAAGCATTAGAAGTGAAGCTGGGGGAAAATAAGAAGGACATGGAGGGAGGAACAGGAAAATTGCAGGAAAGAGTTGGATGACAATTCTGTGAGAAATATTTAGAAGTATTAGTAAGGATTCTCTGGGCAAGTGTATATGGAATGGTGATTGGCCTATTAAGAGTGTGGAAGGGGTTGGTGACTATAGTGAGCTTATGTTTTCACTGCAAAATATGTAGAAAGAAAATGTGTAGTGTGTTCTGAGAATGATTTTGTACAACACCAATAAAAAAGAGTTGGTGAGTATGATTACTGAACTTAGAGGTCATGTGGGTAGGTTAGGGATTTGGTATAAGAACAATGAAATTAGCCTAAGGGTGGGTAATTGTAAAATAGAGAGGATATTGAATTGTCCTGGTAAGTGTTGATGAGGCAACTAGGGTAGTGCCTAAGTGAGTGGAGGGAGGGAGCAAATGAGACAGATGTTAGGTAGAAATGAAAAGATTTGGAAATTGTTTGACTCCGTGTGGTAGGAGAGAGGGCGGAGTTAATGATGAGACTGATGTTATAAACCTAGGTGAATAAAAGAATAGTGGTAACCACAACACAAATAGGGAAATTCAGAAAAAAAAAATTATGGGATTGGAGATGAATTTGTGGTGGATTAAACTACTTCAAAAACTAATGGGTACCCCTACACAGGAAGCCTTCAAGCAGATTCTGGATGACCCCGTGTCTGAAATGTTCTTTTTCTCTTTTTTATTTATTTTTAATATTTTTTCTTTTTTAAATTTTGACTTCCAAATTCTCTCTCTCCCTCCTACCACTCCCCCACCCACTGAAAAGGCAAAAAAAAACCCAAACTATCAATTATACATGTGAAATCATTCAAGCCATATTTCCATATTAGCCATATTGTAAAAAAGCAAAAAACAAAGCAAGAAAAATATAATTCAATTTGCACTTAGAGTTCATTTATTATTTCTCTGGAGGTAAATAGCATTTTGTTTTTCATCATGGGTCCTTTGGAATTGTCTTGCATCATTGCATTGATCAGAGTAGCCAAGTCTTTCACAGTTAATCATCATTTCAGTGTTGCTATTACTGTGCACAATGATTTCCTGATTCCCTTCACTTCACTTTGCATCAGTTCATATAGGTCTTGTGATTTTTTTTCTCCTGAAACTACCTCCCTTGTCATTTCTTACAGTATAATAGTACTCTATCACAATCATATGCCACAGCTTGTTCAACCACTCCCCCCTTGACTAAGTATCCCCTCACTTATTCACTCTTTTCCACCACAAAAAGAGCTGCTATTTTTATGCATCTAGGTCCTTTCCCTTTTTATTTGATTTCTTTGGGATACAGACCTAGGAGTGGGTGTATCCAGCACCTATTGCTGGATCAAAGGGTATGCATACTTTGATAGCCCTTTGGGCATATTTCCAGATTGTTCTCTAGAACAGTTGAACTAGTTTACTACTCCAACAATTCATTAATGTATCTATTTTTCCTCATCCCCTCCAACAGTTGTCATTTTTTGATAGGTGTGAGGGTTTTTTTTTTCCTTTTTCTTTTTTGTGGTAGTGGTTTATCCTTCATTCTCAAAGAGGATCATCACATCAGGAAGATGAAGTCATGACTTGCAAGTGAATTGTTTTTAAGTGAGGTAGGTCTGTGCAAATTCACCTGCCTCACCGTCTCCAGAGCCATCTGGGTCCATTGGCCAGGTATAGATCAGAACAACTGGAGGAGGCCCAGTACTGACTGATACTACATTGAGAATGATTATTAAATCATAGCTAATGTAGATATGAGCCACACCCTTGGACCTAACCTGTAAAAGACAACTAGCAGGGAGTCCAAAACCCAGAGACAGTAATACTGAGAGTAATACTCTCAGTAGAGAGAAGAACTAGAGGCAAAAAGTAGATTCAGGTCCTTTCAAAGTAAAACATTAACAAAATCCCAAAGGGAAACTCTCAGCTTTTTATTTTAAACTTCAATACTAAAACAAATACATAATAGAGAAAAGTAAAAGAAACATATTATAAACTTAAATACAAAATAAGAAAAGAAAAAAAAGCATGTCATGTGCCCAGCAGAATATGAGGGGATTCAAAAATATAGCAATAAATTTCCATTTCAAGAAAGCCTATATAATAAATAATATGCATTGTGTTGAGAGATGTCCATCTTTTCTTTGCTTCCTTGTAAGGTTTCTTTTGTTCCCTTCTGTGCACTTTTTTACTTTGTTATTTCTCCTCTTCCTCCCCCCTAGAAGGCTACAATTAAGCACAGATATATTTATGTATAGATGTAAATATATATACACACACATATACATATCTACACATGCATACATATACACAGATACATAGATATATGGACATATACTTCTCCTAACAAATTCTACTTCTGATCTTTGTTTTTATGTTTGTGCACATCTCTTCTTTCCTATCCCTCCTGACTCCTCTACTTTACTGGTATCCCATACCTTGCCCTCCTATTACTTAACCAAACCCCCCTCCAAGGATCCCTCCCTTTTCTTCCCATTCCCATAAACGCAAACAACCTTCTAACCCCCCCCGACCTATTCCATTATACTTCTCTCTAAGGATCCCTCTCTTATCCTCCCAAGAATCCTTCTCTTATTCTCCCATTCCCATTTATCAAAACATCCTTCTACACCCCCAATTAACCTATTCCCTCACCCTGCCCTCTAGAGATCCCTCCCTTATCCTCTCCCCACTCCCTATCCCCTTAGCATTTTATTTCTTTCTGGATTCAGAAGACTTTTATACTATTCTAGATATATCTATCTATCTATCTATATCTATATCTATATCTATATCTATATCTATATCTATATATATATCTATATCTATATGTATGTATTGTTCCCTCTTGAACCCATTCCTGGTGAAAGTAGGTTTCCAGAACCAACAGCCCTCCTCCACTATCTAATTCCTCTGTATCAGTTCTTCCTCTCACACCTCATTTGTATAAGATAATTACTCTTTTTAGTTGTTCCTAAACAGTTTTACTTTTTAAAGTCATATCATACTCAGGTCTACCCTAATCTTTCTTTATTTAAAAAAAATTATTTTTTCTTAGTTTTCAACATTCACTTCCATAAGATTTTGAGTTTTGCATTTTCTCCCCCTCCCTATTTTCCCTCCTTCAAGACAGCATGCAATCTGATATAGGCTCTACTTATACATTCATATTAAGCATATTTTCCTATTAGTCATGAAGTAAAGAATAATTAGAACTTATGAGAGGAACCACAAGAATGAAGCAATAAAAGAAAAGAACAAAGGAAAAGGAGAGCATCTGCATTCAGACTCCATAGTTCTTTCTCTGGATGTGGATAGCATTCTCCATCATGAGTCTTTTGGAGTTATCTTACATCCTTGCAGTGTTGAGAAGAGCTAAGTCTATCAAAGTCATTGCACAGTGTGGTTGTTACTTTGTACAATGTTTTCCTGGTTCTGCTCACTTCTCTCAGCATGAGTTTCTTTCCAGGTTTTTCTGAAGTCTGCCTGCTCATCATTTCTTATAGCACAATAGTATTCCATTACATTCATATACCACAAGTTGTTCAGCCATTCCCCAATTGATGGGCATCCTCTAAATTTCCGATTCTTTGCCACCATGAAAAAAGAGCTGCCATAAATATTTTTGTACATGTGGGTCCTTTTCCCGTTTGTATGATCTTTTTGGGATACAGACCTAGAAGTGGTATTGCTGAGTCAAAGGGTATGCACATTTTTGTAGCCCTTTGGGCATAGTTCCAAATTGCTCTCCAGAATGGTTGGATCAGTTCACAACTCCACCAACAATGCATTAATGTTCCAATTTTCCCACATCTTCTCCACCATTTATCATTTTCCTGTTTGGTCATGTTAGACAATCTGATAGGTGTGCTGTGGTATCTCAGAGTTCTTTTGATTTGCATTTCTCTAATCAATAGTGGTTTAGAACATTTTTTATATGACTATAGATAGTTTTAATTTCTTCTTCTGAAAACTGTCTGTCCATATCCTTTAACCATTTATCAATTGGGGAATGACTTGTATTCTTATGAATTTGACTCAGGTCTCTATATATTTTAGAAATGAGACCTTTATCAGAGACACTGGTTGTAAAAATTCTTTCCGTTTTCTGCTTCCCTCCTAATCTTGGATGAATTGGCTTTGTTTGTGCAAAAACTTTTCAATTTAATGTAATCAAAATTATCCATTTTGCATTACATAATGTTCTCTATCTCTCCTTTGGTCACAAATTCTCCTGTTCTCCATAAATCTGAAATTAAATTATTCCTCACTCTTCCGGTTTGCTTATGGTATCACCCTTTATATCTAAATCTTGTACCCATTTTGATTTTATTTTGGTTTGGGGTATAAGATGTTGGTCAGTGTCTAGTTTCTGCCATACTATCTTCCAGTTTTCCCAGCAGTTTTTGTCAAACAGTAATTTCTTATCCCAGAAGCTGGAGTCTTTGGGTTTATCAAAAAGTAGATTGCTATAGTCATTAATTATTCTGTCTTATGTACCTAACCTAATACACTGATCCACCACTCTATTTCTTAGCCAGTATCAAGTAGTTTTGATGATTGTTGCTTTATAATACAATTTAAAATATGGTGTGGCTAGGCCACCTTCCCTTGCATTTCTTTTCATTAATCCCATTGATATTCTGGACATTTTGTTCTTCCAGATGAATCTTGTTATTATTTTTCTAGCTCCATAAAATAATTTTTGGTAGTTTGATTGGTATGGCACTGAATAAGTAAATTAATTTAGGTAGAATTGTCATTTTTATTATATTAGCTTGGCCTACCCATGAACAACTGATGTTTTTTCCAGTTGTTTAGATCTGACTTTATTTGTGTGAAAAGCATTTTGTCATTGGGTTCAAATAGTTCCTCAGTTTCTTTTGGCAAGCAGATGCCCAAATATCTTATAATGTCTACAATATCTTTAATTTCTCTTTCTATCTCTGGCTGTTGGGTTTTATTGGTAATATATAGCAATGCCAATGATTTAGATGGGTTTATTTTATATCCTCCAACTTTGCTAAAGTTGTTTATTATTTCAAGTATTTTTTTAATTGATTCTCTAGGATTCTCTAAGTACATCATCATATAATCTCCAAAGAGTGATAGCTTTGTTTCTTCTTTGCCTATTCTAATTCCTTCAAATTTCTTTCTCTTCTCTTATTGCTAAAGCTAACATTTCTAGTACCATATTGAACAACAGTGGTGATAATGGACATCCTTGTTTCACCCCTGATCTTATTGGAAATGCTTCTAGTTTATCCCCATTACATATAATTCTTGCTGACAGCTTTAAGTAGATGCCATTTATCATTTTAAGGAATACTCCATTTATTCTTATGCCCTCCAGTGTTTTTTTAATAGGAATGGGTGTTGTATTTTGTCAAAAATATTTTAATGAGGAATGTGTTGTGTTTGTGGTGGCCTAGTAGATGATCTCTGATGTCAGTTCCAACTCTGAAATTCTATGATTATTTTCTTTTTAAATATAAAAAGCTATGACCCAGCAATAGCACTTCTAGGGCTGTATCCCAAAGAAATCATATAAATGGGAAAAGGACCCACGTGTACAATAATATTTACAGCAGCTCTTTCTGTGGTGGCAAAGAATTGGAAATTGAGACGATGCCCATCAATTGAGGAATGTCTGAACAAATTGTGATATATGAACGTAATGGAATATTATTGTGCTGTAAGAAATGATGAGCAGGTAAACTTCAGAAAAACCTGGAAAGACTTGTATGGCCTGATGCTTAGTGAAGTGAGCAGAACCAGGAGAATGTTGTACACAATAACAGCCACACTGTGTGATAACTAACATTTATAGACTTGACCCTTCTCAGCAACACAAGAACCTAAGACATCTCCAAAGGCCTCATGATGGAAAACACTATCCATATACAAAGAAAGAACTATGGAGTTTGAATGCAGATCAAAGCATACTATTTGCTATTTTTTTCATCTGTTGCGTTTTGTTTCCTCTTTCTGGTGGTTCCTCCTATTGGTTCTAATTCTTTCTTACAACATCACTATGTGAAAATATGTTTAATAGGAATGTATATGTATATCCTATATCAGATTGTGTGCCATCTTGTGGAGGGAGGTGAGGATGGAGGGTGAGAAAAATTTAAACTCAAATGCTTATGGAAGTGATTGTTGATAAATCAAAATAAATTAATAAAGTTAAAAATGCTATGGCAAAATCTTCTGGTCAGAAAGAATTTTGAAGCTTATAAAAGAAAGACATGGTGGAAATACATACTAGTAAGTCATTCTGCAGACCTTTGATAGGAATTCCTATCCATAAGGTAGGACCAAACATTTTGACATAGATAGTAACCAAAGTAGATAAAATGGTAGAAATGTTGTCAGCATTGAGCTGTTATTTACACATGAACCAGCTTCCTCCTGAAGCCAGACATTTTTCATCATATATCAAAATCCCCTAGAAAAAAAAATGTGGACCTTTGTTTCTGTCTTAATTTTTTAACATTGTAGAATAAAACTGAAATTGTGAGGAGTCAGTTTGTTTCAAAAGGAAAAAAAAAAGTTGAGCCTCTCCTGTGAATGCTGAACCCTGAAAAGAACATAAGCAACTATTGCATATTGTCTCTTCTGGAGCAAAACTTAGTCCTCAAAGAGTATTTTTCCACTAGGATTTCTGTGAGAAAATTATGACCATTTATTTCAGAAGTGCCCATATCTTTCCTGCCAACCTGCTGGTGCTAGAGTTCTTCTCCAACTCCCCAAGCAGCTGCAGGTTTTAGAATAGCAGGGTAGAAAGGTAGGAGAAATAAAGACTTATAGAAATACAGACTTGTAATGCTTTCAGTAATTATCTTCTGGAAGAAATGACTAGCAACTAGGAATCTGCACTACTGGAACCAGGGAAATGATTCAGATGTTGACATGTTAATTGGGAGCAATCATTCTTTTGTTGATCAAACCAATTTATATGATTACAAATAAATCTATGCCCCTGTCAGGATCAAGTTTCCATTATCATTAAAACACAGAGTTACTGCAAGATCCTCTTGTGGGGAAACAGAATTTTATCCACATGGGGAAGAGCACATTCTCTTCTGCTGCTTCAAATGATAAAGGGAAGGAAATAATTGCTACAGAAACATTTGGGATGGTAATGGCGCGATGGGGGTACTCTTTGCTTCTTAGGCATGCACACAAGTATCTATTGTAGAAATCCTTTTTTTTTTATTCCTTACAGCCTGCAGAGAGGAAAGTGTAATCAAGTCCTTTCTTGATATTATATCCTGTCCGGTCTTTGAACATTGGAAATATATTGGGGGTACCACCAAAAAAAATCAACAACTTATTCTGGGTGGAAGAAAAAATAAATGTGAGGGCAGTGAATAAAAAGATGAGTAATAATCTAGAAATGTGGCTATGGGTTTGACAGTAGTTAAAAAATACTATATAGGGACTACTATATTGTACAAAATGAATGCTAGAGTTTTCTGAGTAAATGAGTAAGTGTAAAATCACTTAATCCTTTATATATAGTTGTTTCCAGACCATACTCCAGCCATCCCTCAAGTACTACTTGGCATCTTGCTATGTACCCTACTTACAAAGACAAAGACCCCAGCCCTTTGCTCTTGCTCTGGAAAGGGTAATCAAATCAATCCTAACACTACAGCAAAAAGGAAGTGGCTCCACTCACAATCTCTGACAGCCTACTAGACTAAAATGACCTTCATCACAGCCAGCCTTTTATATATGTTGTGGCCTTTTATTACAATGTGAGTTTTGAAAGGGAAGAGACTCCTTAAAATACTCTCACTTGATCTGACCACCCACACTACTTATTGCCCTATATGTCTCCTCCCCTTTCACGCTTAAAACATCTACACTAGGTACCTTCCTCTCCTCTCATTCATTACTAAACCCTCTTCAACCTGACTACTGGCCTCATCATTTGACTGCAACTGCTCACTCAAAAGTTACCAATGATCTCTTAACTGCCAAAGCTAACAGCCTTTTGTCAGTCTCATCCTTATTGACCTCTCTGCAAATCGGACACTGTTGATCACCCTCCTTTCCTAAATACTCTCTCATCTATATGCTTAAATGGTGTTGCTCTCTCCTTTTCTCCTCCTTCTTGCCTGATTACTCCTCAATTTTCTTTCCTGGATCTTCACTCAAGTCATCCCTACCAGTCATGGCTTTTCTCTTCTCCCTCTTCTCTTCTCCCTTTACATTTTATCATTGGTGATCTCTTTAGTACTAATAGTCTCAATTGTCATTCCTATGCAAATGATTCCCAGATCCATATGCAGTTCTAATCTCTCTCAGTCTCACATTGGTATCATTTTGATATTATGAATTAAATACCCCACAGAACATAGTATGTCCAAAACAGAACTCATCTTTTCCCCAAACTTCTCTTTCCCTTCTTCTTATTTTTTGAGGGCACATCTAATTTCCCAGTCATCCAGTCTTACAACTCTGGTATCCCTTATTCTTCACTCATCCTTATGCCACATCCTTTTGCCACACATCCATATGCCCCAACTGTTGTTAAATATTGTCACTTTTCCCTTCAAATATGTTGTATACGTTTTCTCTCTGCTCATACCACTACCACTCTAGTGCAGGCCCTCATCACCTCATATCTGGACTACTGTAATGGCTTTTAGGTTCCTCTCCATGCCTCAATTCTCTTCCCTTACCAATTCAAGATTTTAGACTTGATCATGTGAACCCCCAACTCATTAAAGTCCAATGGCTTCATATTACCTCCAGTCGCAAACGTAAAATTCTCTGCATAACATTTAAAGACTTTCACAGTCTTGTGCCTCACTACCTTTTAAATTTTTTTTCAAATTTTATCCTCCTCTTCATACTTTATATTCCAAGGACCTTGGCCTGCATACTTATTCCTCAAACATGACTACTATCCTGACTTAGTGACTTTTCACTGGCTGTCCCCCATGCCTGAAATGTTCTCCCTTTTCTTCTCTTCCTTCTGGATTCCTTTAAAATTCAGCTTAAATCCCACCTTTCTGCAAGAGGTCTTCTCCTGCCCTCACTCCACCCTCATTTGCTAGTATCTTCCATTCCAGATTACCTTCCATTTACACTGTATATACTATATCTTCTATATGCATAAGTATTTGCATGATGTCTCCTCCTTTAGAATGTGAATGCCTGAGGGAGGAGATGACGTTTTTGCCTCTGTTTACATCCTGATACTTATGCATTATTTAATTTTTAATATATGTATGCCTAACACCTAACACAATGCCTGGCATAGAGTGAACACTTAATAAATAAATGTTTTCTCATTCATTCACTCATTTATAGCACCTATCAATTTCCCCTTAATTACTATTTAATTTTTAAAACTGGAGTAAAAAACTAAAACAAGCAATAAATGAATATCTGTTTGACACTGTTGCCTATTCACTTTCTTTTAATTAAAAGACATTTCATTTCCTGAAGTTTTTTTCCTTGAGAAATGGAACCAGGCTTCTAGTAGTGCTGTCAAGTATAGCTGAGGTGGTCAAATAGTGAGTGATGACCAGCCTGGTTAGGAAGGTCATTTTGCTTAACTTGGAAAAAATGAAGAAAAATATTATAGAAGTTAAGGCTCTTAGACTATGGGCTTCAAATCACAGAAGCAAAATCTGAGTTGGAAGAAATCCCAGAGTTAACTTTGTCTAATCCTGATGTGAACAGAAGCCCCCTCCCCTCCAACATTCCTGCCAAGTGATCAATCAGCCCTCCATACGAAGTCCTCTATTGATGTGGAACTTGCTACCTCTGGAGGTAGCCCAATCCACTTTTGTTTAGCTGTAAGTCTTAAGAAGTGTTGCTTGCTCATTTCTTTGTTTTCCCTTATACCAAGCTTAACCAATCTCTATGCAACTTACACCCATTGATACTAGAGTATTTGTAGTCTCTGGGGTAAAGCAAAATAAATCTGATACATCTTCCACGTGAAATCCCTTAAAATCCTTGAAAATAGTAATTGTGCACTCTGAAAGTGTTCTTCAGGTTCAATATTTGCAACTCCCTAAGTTTTTTGGTGTGGTCTCAAATGTTTTCAACATGCCAAATTTACATTTTTTTATTTTTTCCATGTTAGCTGTGTTGCAAACACACACACACACACACACACGAAAAGGAAAGTGAAAAAAATGTTTCAATCTGCATCTAGAGTTCATCCCTTCTCTATCTGGAGGCAGATAACATTTTTCATCATGGAACCTTTGCAATTGTTTATACAATAGTTTTCTATGTATAGACACACGTATGAGAGAGAGAGATCATATATGTGTGTATAAGAGTGTGTGTGTACATGCTTTCTTCATAGCTCTGAATTCCTTGTGGGAAGAAATTCTTTCACTTTCGTCTTTGTATCTCAAGCCTTTAGTACATTTAATCACACCATGTCAGTGCTTAATAAATGCTGGTTTAGGTGGCGTCAGTATGGTAGACTAAAGGCAGACCCTCATCTGAGCTTTCTCAAATTCCCCACCAAACAAATTTAAAATAATACCTCAAAATGAAATATGGAATGGCAGAACCAACAAAAGAATGGGGTAGAATGATTTTCCAGCCCAAAACAAATCAGAAGATTGGCAAGAAATGTATGTCTCACTGGGGTGAGAGTGAGCAGGCCATGTCCTGACATAGGTCATGCCCCAGCAAGCCAGAAGCAGGCCTTAGGAGTACCTGAATTAGTAGCAAGAGTGGCTTTTTTTTTCTGGAGCTCTCAGCCTACAGATGGGCAAGGGGATCAGATAATTGCTCAGAAAAAGATTTCAGGGGACCTCTTGCTGGGACTGGGTGCAAGACTCTGTTATATTGTTCAAATGTGGCTCCAGGTTGCAATCTAAAAGCCAGGTTGAGGACTATTAGGAGCAGGGGTCGTGGTCAGGTTTCTGGGGTAGAAAAGAGTGCTTGTGGTCGCTCACAGACTAGAGCACAGGCCAGGACAGCAATGACTGCATCTCTTCTTAGATAATATGACCTTGAAAGAAACGAAAACATGCAGACCTCAAAGACTAGCTGTGAGAAAAGTAGCATGAAAAAAAAAATTGAAGCTCGGGACCCTTCCCTCCAGAATGGAATATCCAGCTTTAACATAAGGTTGAAAGTCAAGAAATAGACTGGAAAAATGAGCAAACAACAAAAAATGAGCTGACTGTAGAAAGTTGTGATGATGACATAGAAGATCAAAATACAAACCCAAAGAAGACAACAATGTCAAAACAGCTATATGCAAAGCCTCAAAGAAAAATATTAATTGGTTTCAAGCAAAAAAAAAAAAAGATTTCCTGAAAGAGTTCAAAAAAGATTTTAAAACTCAAATAGGAAAGATAGAGGAAAAATTGGGAAGATAAGTGAGAAAGATTAAAGAAAACCTTGAAAACAGTGTCAGCAGTAAAAGAGACAAAAAATGCTAAAGAAAATAACACCTTGATAAAAGAGAATAGGTCAAATGGTTAAAGAGCCATAAAAATTCACTGAAGAGAAGAACTCCCTAAAAAGCAAAATTGGCCACATGGGAAAAGATGTACAAAAAATTCACTGAAGAAAATAATTCCTTAAAAATTATATTTTGGCAAGTAGAAGCTAATGACTCCATGAGACATCAAGAAACAACCAAACAAAATCAAAAGGATGAAAATATAGAAAAACTATGAAAAATTTCATTGGAAAAACAACTGACCTAAAAAATAGGTGAAGGAGAGATAATTTAAAAATTATTGGACTACCTGAAAGCCATGGTAAAAAAAAAATAAAAACCCTAGACATCATCTTTCAAGAAATTATCAAGAAAAACTGCCTTGATAGCCTAGAACATTAGGGTAAAATAGAAATTAAAAGAATCTACCAATCACCTCCAGAAAGAGATCCCAAAATGAAAACTCCCAGGAATATTATAATCAAATTTCAGACCTTCCTGGTCAAGGAGAAAGTATTGCAAAGAACTAGAAAGAAACAATTCAAATATTGTGGAGCCACTGTCGGGATAACACAAGATTTAGCAACTTTGAAATTAAAAGATTGGAGTGCTTGGAATATGAAATTCCATAGGGCAAAGGAGCTAGGATTACAACCAAAAATTACCTACCCAATAAAACTGAGTATAATCCTTCCAGGGGAAAAATGGACATTTAATAGAGGACTTTCAAGCATTCTTGATGAAAAGTTCAAAACTGAATAGAAAATTTAACTTTCAAATACAAGACTCGAGAGAAGTATCAAAATGTAAACATGGCAAGAGAAACTGCAAGTGATTCAATAAGATTAAACTATTTACATTTCTACATGAAAATATGGTACTCGTTTCTCCTAAGAACTTTCTCATTATTAGGGCAGTTAGAAAGAATATACATAGACAGAGGGCAAGAGTGTGAGTGTAGTATGATGGAACAATACACACAAAAAAAATAAATGATGAGAAAGAGGTATGCACTAGGAGAAGTGGAAAGAGAGAGGTAGAATTGTTTAAATTTTTTCACATCAAAGATGTACAAAAGAGTTTTGGCAGTGGAGGGAAATATGGGAGGGTGGTGAGCAACACTTCAATCTTACTTTGATCATAATTGGCTCAAAGACAGAATAACATGTACATTCAGTTGGACATGGTGGATTTGGGGAGGTAATAGTCAGAAGCAAAATACTTTTGAGGAGGGACAGCAGGGTGGAAGGAGAAAGGGAAAAGAAGAGGAAGAGAGAGGGAGAGAGAGAGAGAGACAGAGAGAGGGAGTAATATAAGGTCAAAATGGGCACATGATTTATACATAAATGTTCATACCCTAAGCAAATTAGAGAAATACAAAATAATTTATCTCTCACATCTATGGACAGGGGGAAAAATTATGGTCAAAATAAAGATAGAGAGCATAATGGGATGTAAAGTGGATAATTTTGATTGCATTACATTAAAAAGCTGTTGTTGTTTTTTTTTCCACAAAGGAAACCAATGCAGCCAAGATTAGAAGAAAAGCAGAAAATTGGAAAAACTTTTTTTTAGCAAGTTTCTCAGGTAAAGGCCTCATTTCTCAAATATATAGAGAAATGAGTCAAATTTATAGGAATATGAGCCATTCCTCAATTGAAAAATGGTAAAAGAATATGAACAGGCTGTTTTCAGAAGAAGTCAAAGCTATCTATAATTACATAAAAATGTTATAAATCACTATTAATTAGAAAAAATGAAATTAAATCAACTCTGAGGTACCACCTCACACATTTTGGCTCAATATGACAGAAAAGAAAAATGACAAATGTTGGAAGGAATGTGGAAAAAATGGGATACAATACATTGTTGGTGGAGTTGTGAACTGATCCAACCATTCTGGAGAACAATTTGGAACTATACAAAAAAACCTATAAAATGTGCATACCCTTTGACACAGCAGAAGCACTAGTAGACCTGTATACTAAATAGATAAAGAAGAAGACAAAAAGGACCCATATGTACAAAAATATTTATAGCAATTCTTTTTGTGGTAACAAAAAACTGGAAAATGAGGGGCTGCCTATCAATTGGGAATGGCTGATCAAGTTGTGGTATGTGATTATGATGGAATTCTATTGTGCTAGAAAAAATAATAAGCAGGATGATTTAAGAAAAACCTGGAAATACTTACTTGAATTCAAGAAGAGTGAAGTGAGCAGGACAAGGAGAACACTACACTGTAACAGCAAAATTGTATAATGATCAACTGTGAATTACTTAGCTCTTCTCAGCAATAAAATGATCCAAGATAATTCTGAAGATCTTACGATGAAAAATGTTATCTACCTCCTAAAAAGGAACTGACAAATTCTGAATGCAAATCAAAGCATACTTTTTAAAAAAATAATTCTTTATTTTTCTTGAGTTTTTTCTGTCTGTTTTCTTTCACAACATGACCAATATGGAAATATGTTTTATATGACTACACATGTATAACCTATATCAATTGCTTGCCTTCTCAGTGAAGGGGGGGGAAGGGAAGGAGAGCATTTGGAACTCAAAATTGAAAAAAACAAATGTGAAAAATTGTTTTTGCATGTGATTGGAAAAAATAAAATATTTTTTAAAAGAAACACTTGAGTTATTGGCTGATTCATTGAATTACTAAAATGTGGCTTCCAAAACTAAACACTTATTAATGTACTACTAAAATATTAATTTTCGCTATATCCCTGCTATACTTTTGATATCAAAGAAACAGAACAACTCACCTCATTCTAAACATTCCATGTTATTGAAAAGGACACATGCTATGCAACACTGGGATGAATATAACTGGACAATTGATAATAGCATTTACTGTATACTTAAATTGAAAAAATACACATTGTGTCAAAATATTAAGAACAGATCCAAAGTTGATTCCAGACATTTTTGGAAGCAGGTGAATATTTCTGTCTCACCTGCTATTGATCAATGTCCCTTGACAGAATACCTTCTATTAGAGATTAGATGAACTTTTAGATTAGACATCACAGAAGATGTAAAGGACATTCATTATTTGGAAGAATGGGCTAGATTAATATGATTTTTTCAATGTTTATATGTTATGATTATCATCTACACCTAAAGTAAGCAGGAATTCAATTCATTAAATATTTCTTAAACATTGCATGCAGGACACAGGTCTAGGAACTGGAGTACATATAAAATTTATAAGTAACACATTCTCTGCCCTTTTGGAGTTTATGGAGTAGTAAAATAATAAGATATAAATGTGCTTAACAATAATTAATAATAGCTTATAATAAATTCATTTGAGAGCATGAAAATAAGATGTTACTTCCACAAGACCAAGATTCAGTCAATGCCTAAGTGGTCAAAAGGATATGAACAAATATTTGTCAAAGAAAAAATTACAATCTGTTAATAGCAATATGAAAAAAATGCTTCAAATCCCTAATAATAAGAGAAATGCAAATAAAAAATAACACTAAGATTTCAACTCACATTCTACAAACTGAAAAAGATGGCAAAAGGTGGAAATATTCAATGTTAGAGGCATATGAAAAGACAGGCACTCTAATAAACTATTAGTGCATTATATAGTTGCAGGTAGAGTCAAGAATTAGTTCATCCATTAAAGAATGTAATTGGGGATTTTTCTAGAAAAGTGACTGTAACAGCCATACCCTTTTACCTAAAAAGTCCACTCATAAGAAAGAAGGTCAAAGATAGCTATGAACACAAATATTCATACCATCATTTGTGTATGTGTAAGTATGTATGTTTGCATGTGGTAGGAACGACCTAGAAACAAAACAGATATTCTATGCCAAAGAATGGCTAAATAAATTATTAGGTATGAATTAATGACATATTATTGCATAGTAAGAAATTATAAATATGAACAAAACATAGGATATGAAGTCATATTAACTGAGGCAGAGTAAAGTAAGCTAAATGAAGAAAATAATATAAAGACCACAACAAGGGAAATGGAAAAGAATAGACAAATACAAAATGCATATTGTGTAATTATAATAACCAAGCTTGGCCCCAGAGAAAAGATGAGAAAATGAAATTGCTTCACTTCTTTGAAAATGTGAAGGATGGTTTAGAACATTGCATATATTGACAGACTTAGTTGATATTTTGGTTAGTTTTTCCTAAATGTTTTGTTTTGTTTTGTTTTTTATTCTTTGTTCCTAAGGATGGTTCTCAGGTAGTAAAGGGGAAACCATATAATTAGAGATATAAGTGAGGCAGAAACAAAAGATATCAATAACATTTTTTTAAAGAAAAGAAGAAAATGACATAGCACATATGACCCACCAATAAGGGTTATTTTTTAGGTGGAGATTAGAGAGTTCACAGCCAAATGTCTTGTATTTCTCAGAGAAATGAAATGTAAAGCTATAACTCTTTCAGCAGAACTGTCTGGTGTTATAATTCCTTCTAAATCCACTGAGCACTACTGATAACCCAAATCCTAGGAAAAACAAATCTTAGAGTTAAAATATAGCTACTTCCATTTCTGTCTCCTCCCCTGCCCTAGCCCAATAAGAATTCTGCTCTTTGTCATCATTATTGTTGTTTCTTAAAGATTAGTTTATGCAAAGATAATGGTAGCCAATTTTAATTGGCCCCTTCTTAAATGTTTGAACTACATTCTGAGGGCCACCTTAGTTAGATTCAAAAATGAAGTTACTTTTAGTGTCTAATAAAGTAGAGACTCAAAGTATAAAGTACATTCAAACTGCACAGTGTAGATAATTGCAGTTGGATCCAAATTCTAATTTGAAAATCCAACATTACACAACCTCCCAAGAATACATAATTATGCTGCCTATAATAAACATTGTCTGAGTGCTTAAAGTATTGAATGGTTAATCTTGGATAGATTTAAAGCACCACCTGTTCACTTCTATTAAAAAAAAGTTATAATTGTAATTTCTGTTTCATTGAAGTACTTAATCCGCATGTATTTGGTTTCATCTTTAAATATGTTGTTGGTATAAGAATATACTCCATCACTCAGAGGGCCAGCGGGTGGCCCCTTTATTGAAAATGTAAGTGAACAATGTATTACTTTTACCATGCCCATGACTGCAAATGGAGGGAACAGGGCTGTTCTGCTTGTACCTTCCTGCTAGTTCAGAGAAACTCACCCACTCTTGGGACTAGGAAGATTAGCTTAGTAACTGCAAGGAAAATGGGTCAGAGTCACAGTAGGGGAGACACATTAGGTTGCCTCAAGAACGCCCATTTCTGACCCCTGAGGGAAGTTCCGTGGAAACCAGAAACCCTGCCTCCTTCTAATTCCTGTTTAAAGGAAGGAAGGAAAGAAGAAAAGATTTAAGGCAGAATGAAAATTAAGATTGTTGGACCTTGTCAAGCCATTATGATTGACAAGCCAGATGTTGTCAAAGGAGGACAGATTGGGGATGGAGGCTCTTTAGTACAATAGAAGAAAGCACTATCTCTAGTGTCAGAGGTTCTTGGTCCCAGTCCTGCCTCCAATATTCTCTACCTGCATAACCTTGGGCAAACCTTTTAAACCCCTGGGCTTCACTCCTCAACTTGAAATGAGAGAGTTTAAGGAGGTGACCTCTACTGACCCTTCTAGCATTGGATATATAATTCCTAACATGTGTTGAAGGAATATTTAGAAGAGAATGTCTGTGAAAGGAGAAGAAAGTGGGGCATATGTCTGTTGTGCTTAGCATTTGCAGGGCTATCATATACAAAGGAGATTTGTTATCCTTGGGCAATAAAGGCCAATAGGACAAAAATTGGCAGAAATTAGAAAAAGATAGATTTCAGCTTGATGTAAAGTACAAAAGTTCATGACAACCATAGTTGTCTAAAAACTGGAATGAATCACCTCTCAACTTCTCTTCACTCAAAGTCTTTACATTAAGGATGTCTAGGGATTTGTTAGGGATGTTGGAGCAAGGATCCCTGTTCATGTACAAAATGGAAGTCAGACTCTAAAGTTCTGCACTATGGAAAGAAACAAAGTAAGAAAAAGACTTGAATGTTGATTTCTTTCCACATTCTCCAATGTGCACACTTTTCTCCTCTGACACTGCCACCATTCAAGTATAAGACCTCATTTTGATTACTGTAATAGCCTGCTGATGTGTCTGCCTGCTTCAAGTACTTCCCCACTCCAATCCATTTACATTCAGCCACCATAGTGATTTTCCCAAAGCTCATGTCTGAACATTACACACACACACACACACACACACACACACACACACACACACACACACACACATTCTGTCTGTCTGTCTCTGTCTCTGTCTCTGTCTCTCTGTCTCTTTCTCTCTCTCTCGCTCTTGCTCTCTCTCTCTCTCTTTCTCTCTCTAGTGACTTCCTGTTATCTCCAGGATCAAATACAAAATGAACTGTTTGGAATTCAAAGCCTTTCATACTATAGCCTCCTCCTACCTTTCCAGTCTCCTTACACCTTATTGCCTAAGATGTACTCTTTGATCCAGTAAAACATCCTCCAGCAACAAAGCACTCCATCTCAGCTCTGGGCATTTTCTCTGGCTATCCCCCATGCCTAGTACATTTGCCTTCTTCTGCTCTGACTACTGACCTCCTTGGCTTCCTTTAAGTCCCAACTAAAATCCCACTTTCTACATAAAACCTTCTCTAACCTCTCTTAATTCCAGTATTTTCCCTCATATATTTTTTTCCTATTTATCCTTTATGTAGCTTGCTTTGTATATATTTGTTTACATATTGTGTCCTGAATAAGATTGTAAGCTCCTTAAGGACAGAACCTGTCTTTTGCATCTCTTTTGTATCCTTAGGTGCTTATGGTGTCTAGCACATAATACTTAATAAATGTTTATTGAATTGAATTTTGCTTTCTGGGAATATAGGAGAGAAAAGGGGAAGGAACTGTGGATTTTCAGTGCAAAAGCGTGATCACAAATTGCAATTCTCCCTTTCACCTCCTTCCTATTTAAGAGAAAATAAACTTAAGGTAATATCAGCAGGATGAAGCATTTCTCTTACAGTTCTAGATTGTATTATTTTAACACCTGAGTCAGTTAACATGGGCCTACATGCATCAAATCTGAAAAAGAAATCAGAGCAATAGAAAACAAAATGAGATGGAATGGAAGCAGGGATCTTCTCTTGGTTGCCTTGGCATTTGGAAATTCCACAAGTTCATGATCAGAAAAGCTATGGAGCACAGACTGTAAATGATGTGTTGCAAATAATAATAATAATAATAATAATAATAATAAAGTAAGAAGAATTGAAGAAATTTAGGTAGAGATAGGATACTCTCTTTATAGGTCAGCCTGGTAGCAACAGAATAAAATAGTTTTCTGGAAAAGTAAAGTCATGATTTTAGATTTCCTCAAATAGACAAATTTATCTATAAATGGAAAAATCCTTAAAGTAGAAGATTCTATAATAACATCTTTCTAAAGGTAGCCGTTTTATACTGGGTTTATCTTAGGTTTATGTTCAACATATATCCCAAGGTTAATTCATAAGTTTTAAAAGGTTTGACTATGGTGAAAAAGTAAAGAGAGAGGAAAAGTTTAGTTACAACATTTTGAAAGCTGGGGAAGGGGAGGAGCAAAAATGTGCTTGGAAAAGAGAATTGTATTTTTCAGTGTGACAAGGAGAATAGGGAAAGTATTATTTCCCACTTTGAGTTGTCTTACAAATACCAAGTGAAAAGAATGTTCACTATGGGGTAGGGTTTAGTAAGGTGTCAGAACTCCATTTTGCAAGCTGAACATGTGAAAATTGATGTGTTTGGGACTGAATACCATCATGTAGTGGCTTGGTTTTTGTAGCTGAACAATATAGTGGAAACTATGTTTTCTTTCGCCCTCATTGGATAGCAACACCATGTTTGAGATACCTCAGCGCTTTCTGAGGACTGGAAGTTGAAGGTTGGAGCCTTCGAAGTAGAGAATTGTCATACAAAAATTTCACAACTGAACTTTATTTTGGAGTGTTTAGGTTTTCAGAGTAAAAGACATCCCTCAAGTATAGGGACAATGGTTACAGCCAGGAGTTGGAGAAAACAACCATTTATTTCCAAAGAATGGAGATAGTGATTGCGTTGTTGATGTTTTTAATGATGATGATGATGGTGGTGGTGGTGGTGGTGGTGGTAGTGGTGATGATGATGATGATGTTCAGTCATTTTGGTTGTGTCTGATTCTTTGTGACCCCATATGAGGTTTTCTTGGCAAAAACATTGGAGTTGTTTGCCATTTCCTTTTCCAGCTCATTTTACAGGTGAGGAAACTGAGGCAACTATTTAAGTGACTTACCCAAGGTCACACAGCTAGTAATTGTCTGAAGCTAGATTTTAACTCATGTCTTCCTGATTCAAGCCTGGCACTCTATTCTCTATGCCACCTACCTCACTAGAGGTAGTGAGGGGGAACACAAAACCGATATTTCCATTTAACTGACCTATTGTTATGTTAAATTGCCTTTTAAACTCAGTACAAACTATTAATGTGATTACAAGATACTGAGAGATTTGGTCATACAATAAAAGTTAAAATGGATATTTCACAAAGATTGAGTTCAGGCGAAAACCCATTTTGTCTCTAGGACATGAAATGGTTGAGGGAATCTATATTTCTAACTTAAATAAAGAAAAATACGTGATAATTAGGTACCCCAGACTTTTCTGAGTCTCTAAAACTCTCACCCTTTTCATGCAGGGCTTATATAAGGACCAGTCTCTTTCCACCACCCCACAATTAACACTTTTGCTTAATATTTAAATTTAAGAAAACTTACATCTTGTGCTTACAGAAAATAAAATTAAATTCATAGCAATTTAACTACACTATTCTTCAATTACTCGGGTTGTTAATTTGACTAATCAGTATTTTAAATTAGAAGCTCTCGAAATTTGTAAAATATTTATAAGATAGTTAAGTAATACTATACATATACAGTGTTGAATAGTAAGTCCCTTTTTTAAGCAAGAAAAGAAAACTAAAGGAGCCCATGTTATGTAATGGAAAAAGCATAGATCTTGGTGTCAGGAGCCCTACTTTCTACCAGTCAAAGGTTTACTACAAATTACTTATGAGGCCTTGAGCAAGTCATTTTACCACTGTAAGCCTCAATGACACATCTGTAATATGAAGTGTTGATAAGATAATCTCTGAGGCCTCTTCTATTTTTATATGCTATAATTCTAATGTATATATATAGATGGATATAGATATAGATATATTCAAATCTGATTTCATTTGATCATGTCAAAATCATGATCTCAATGACATAACTGATTAAGCTCATATCTAGGTAAAAGAATTTTTGGGTGGAAGCTGCAGTTAAGTTAAAATAAGTGTGAGTCTTGACTAAAGTCTTCTTCCCAATGTCTCATCATAGTGCAGAGGCAATCGTTGACTCTTTAGGCAACTTGGTGTTTCAGTAGATAGAGCACTGGGCCAGCACTCAGAAAGATCTGCATTCAAATATGACCTCAGATACTTTCTGACTGTGTAACCACGGGCAAGTCACTTAACCTGTTTCCCTTAGTTTCTTCAAATGAGGAAAATAGTAGCACTGACCTTACAGGGTTGTTGGGTTGTTCTAAGGATCGACTAGGATATTTGTAAAATTCTTAGCATAGTGACTGGCATAGAAGGTGTTATATAAAGATTTTTTCCTTCCGCCTTCTAGATACCAGTAGAGCACAAACCTTGATAAGTCTTGCCCAGACAAAAAAGTTTTCAGCATTCCGTTACAAAACTTTATGGTTCCTCCTACCTGTTCTTATTTATGCTTCTTACACAAAACATTCCTGGAGCCAGTACATGGCATTCTGGATGGAGTGCAAAAGTAGAAGTCAGTAAGACCCAATTTTAAATCTTGCCTCATATATTTACTTCTTATGGACCTTGTGCAAGTAACTTAACCCACCTCTAAGTCTTAGTATCCTTATTTGTAAAATGAGGATAGTAATACTTCATAGGGTAGGTGTGTAAGCTCATTAACATCAGGAACTGTCTTTTGCCATTTTTGTTTGTTTGTTTTTCCAGTGTTTAGCACAGTGCCTGGTACATAGTAAGTACTTAACAAATGTTCATTGATTTTATTGGTTGAAATGAGATAAAATATGTAAAGCATAGACATGTAAACCATATGTGCAAAACATAAAGTGCTAAAAATATAAAGTGTATAGTTTCTGTTTTCCTATTTGACAACTTCCCTTCTTATCCTAGATGCATGAATTTGTCTATGCAGAAGCTTTTCACATTCAAGTTCCCTCTTCTGCAGTAATCAAAGTATTATGTTCCTTCATTTACTTTGTTTTAATCTTTTTTTTTAAGTGGACCTGTTTTTGGTATATCATCGTCTTGAGCAGAGTAGCTAAATCTTTCACAGTTGATCATACTTAAGGTATTGTTGTTAGCATGTATAATGTCCACATGGTTCTGCTCACTTCACTCTATCAGTTCATATAAAAAAAGCATTTGAAATCATCTTGCTTGTAATTTCTTACAACAAAGCAGTATTTCATCATAATCACACATCATTATTTGTTCAGTCATTCCCAATAGATGAGCATCCCCTCAATTTCCAATTCTTTGCCACCACAAAAAGAGCAGCTACAAGTATTTTTGTACAAATGGGTCTTTTTTTTTTCTTTTTTCTTTTATCTCTTTGGGATATACACTTAGTAGTGGTATTGCTGAGTCAAAGGATATGCACGGTTTTATAGCATTTTGGGTATAGTAAGAAATCATTTTAGAGTTAGACCAGTTCACTACTTCAACAACAGAGCATGAGTGCCCAATTTTTTCCATATCCCTTCCCACATTTGTCACTTTTCTGTCATGTTAGCCAATCTAAAAAGTTGAGATGGCATCTCAGAGTTGATTTAATTTTCATTTCTCTAATCAACAGTGATTTAGATGATTTTTATGTGTCAATTGATAGCTTTGATTTCTTTTTCTAAAAGTTACCTGTTCATATATTTGACCATTTATCAATTAGGGAATACCTTGCATTTTTAAATAAATTTAGCACTGTTTTCTATATATTTGAGAAATGAGGTCTTAACAGATAAATTTGTTGAAAAATTTTCCCCAGTTTCTGTTTTTTTTTCTTCTTCTAATTTTGGCTGTATTAGTTTTGTTTCTCTAAAAACTTTTAGATTTCATGGAATCAAAATTATTTATTTTACTTCGCATGATTCTATCTATCTTTTGTTTGGTCATAAACTCTTTATTTATCCATAGATCTGACAGGTACATGTTTTATTCTACCCTAATTTACTTAGGATATCTCCCTTTATGTCAGAGTGAGTGTAAATAGCAACTGTTTCTGTTTCGGCCAGAAACCCTGAGGGTCTTCCCCTCCCAGATTGATTTTTTTGACTAGGTAAAAGAGGCCATTTTTTGCCTCATTTCCTACCTAGCTTTAATCACTGAATGGGGATTGCCTCAGTCAAAATGAGACCTGGGAAAGACCTTAGCTTAAAAAGGCCAAGGTCTCCCACTTCACCCTGGGCCATTTCTAGTTGTCCTGATCTATATCTGGCCACTGGACCCAAATGGCTCTGGAGGAGAAAGTGAGGCTTGTGAGATTCCACAGCCTGCCTTCCATTAAAACCAATTCACTTGTAAGTCATGGCATCATCTTCTTGATGTCATGGTCCTCTTCAAGAACAAAGGACAAACCACACAACCACAGCATGGGAAGTAAGTGAGGTATGCTGCATAGCTCAGGATCAAGCATCAATTCCTGGGATTGGAGGAGAAAGTGTAACCTTCTTTGGATTCTAGGAGTCCCAGAGCATGGAAACACCTGAAGTTGCTTCATCTTTGGTGTGTAATTATGTTTTGGAGAGGGATGACAAGTTGTAGGGATCAGAGAAAGTGTCTAACCCACCATCTTGTTGCTCACAATGTTCTGAATCATTCTGACCCTGTGTCAAGCATTTAAATGATCATAGCTCTTGATTAGATGTGACTCTTGGAGGACTTTGGGGCTGCAAGTCACAGCCGTCCCTGGAGGTCTCATTGCTAACTTAAACCCTCACCCAATATCTAGTCCCAATAAGAAAACTCCACTCACCTAAGCCTGGTGTCAATAAATAATGGTAGATGGGGAGTGGGAGTTAGAAGGTGGGATTTTCCTACCACTTATGGATCTCTGGATCTCTGATTAAATATGTTCTTTCCCACATCTGGCATTAATTAACTATTCTTTACCAAGACCATATTAAGGTGTAAAATTTTTCTGCTTAGACCACAACTTGAAGCATATACTCCCAGTGAGATCTTTTCTACTGTGCACAACTCCCACCTCCCTCCTAGTTGAATGAGTTTCTTTGCATCTTTGGGGCCAAACCTCTGTCTGCCTCTATTACCATGTAGTGTGTGTATGCCCCTCACCCACCTGCATAATAATAACGTTAATGTTTGTACTACTTTCCTGAGTACCAATTTCCTGTGAATCCTAGAACCTGTCTATTTGATCTAACCCAAGCTGTGAAGCCAAATAAAGCAATCTCCTGTCTCTTTACCTTCACCTTCACATTTGCTTTCCTCCATAATTAGAATCCAATCTACTTTAACCTTACACTGTTAAAATACTTTTTTCCTTTCAAATTTCTGCTTAAATACCACCTTTTACATGAAAACTTGCCTGATAGTATTGCCTTTTCCCCACAAAATTTTATGTTATAATTATTTCAGTATATTTTTGTACATATGTACCCCTACTCCAATAGAATGTAAGCTTCTTGGAGCCTGGGGTATTTTTTTTTCTTTTCACACCCAGTGCCTAGAATGATACTAGTCACACAGTAGATGCTAAATAAATGCTTGCTGATTAATTGAGTTTAGGTCCATTAATGGGCAATGTAATTGCCATTCAAGGATCAGACTAGGTAATTATGGAGAGCCATTTGGTCACCGGGCAATGAAGTGTGTCAACTAGAGAAATTCAGGACCATCTCCTTGGAGTGGAGGGGTAAAGATCTGCATTAAAATAGGGAAAGAGGAGTCCAGGATTAAGTCCATCAAAAGTCATTTACTAAACATTTCTTAGGTGCCAGACACTGTGCTAGGCACTATGGAAACAAACACAAACATGTAAAAGTTTGTAGAATCCTTTTGATAAAAAGCTTTTGGCTCCTTGGCTTAACGTGTCAGCTCCTCTACTCTTCTAAAAAGATTCTTGTGATATTGTGGATGAATCATTTGATTCCTAACACTCTTGGTAGAAATTGTGATGAGCAGTCGTTTATCTCCTGTTGGATTCTACATTAAGACTGTGCCATATTTTTCACTAGTAACTGATGATTCATACCTTGTTTCATGGCAGAGAGGATATTTATGTTCCAAGAGTAAGCATATATTTTGGATATTTAAGCTAAATTCTGTATTTTACTGAGAAAAAATAATTTATAGGAAACCCAATTATTTATAACCTGGTTACATAAAAAAGTAAATATTAGAATCAAACAATCTTGAGAGGAAATTTAAATGTTTCAAAGGAATTATATGTATGTATATATACACATATGTGTGTATTTTTAGTGTGTGTAGACACCCACCATATATATTTCCTCTACTGAAATTGCCCTCCTATATCTTAACAGGTCATGAAGATGAAGAAAGTTCTAACAGGTCCTACCAGGTTGAGAAGGTCTTAACACATATTTATAAGCCTAGGACATAATATTATTAAATACTTATTGGTTGATTGGTTAGTTAGTCGGTTGGTTATAGTCCAACTATTGCCAAGGAGGTTCATTCTGAGGTTATACATCCAATGATGATTTCTTTTCTCCTTCCTTTTTTTTGCCTAAGCAAGTCACATACATGTTGATGAACATAAAGGATTTACTACCTTTGTGCATAGTAGAAGGACCCATAAAAATGGAATGATAGATTTTTGAAGGGTTGAAAGATATATTTTAAAACACAATTAAATTTTCTAGATTTGGAAGACTTGATAAGATCATAGGATATATGACTGGAAGGGGCCTAAGAATTGGAGGTCCAATTCTATCATTTTGTGGGTGAAGAAATTGAGATCCAGACAGAGTGAGTAACTTGACTGAGATCACCCATTTAAATGTAGGTAGCAGATATAAAATGCAAACCCAGATCCTCTGATTCCAAATCCATGGCCCTTTGCATGAAGACAACTCACAAAGTTAAAAACAGTCAGGGGCTGTTAGTGAACATTTTAAAATACCCTGTGGACTTATATGCTAAAGAATTCATTCAAATTTCTCTAAGTAAACACTGAGCAATGTTTAGTTCCAATTCAAGCACTGATCTTATGATGATTCACTAATGCATTCAGTGTTTTTCTTATCATCCATTAGTCAGATCCCCTAGAGCATCATCTATTGTGTCCTATTTGAACAGTGATTTTCTTAATATTCAGTTTCCTGGTAGGGTGAAGGAGTTGATACACCTGTAAGAATTCCTGATTTCCAATTATGAGCTAACACAGAAACTAGAAGAATATAGTTCTGCCTATACACCTATAATGCATATAGATTTATATGTTCACTTTTTTTTTATATTGTAGGGCATAACTACCCCTTGAAATTTTTACTTTTTATTTTGGATATTTGAGTTTATATTCATTGTGCTGCAAAGTGGTCCTTTTATTCCCTCCTAATGTACTTCCAGTCTCACTCCACAAAGAAGCTATTCCAAAGCTTTTCTTCCCTCCACAAGCCCTTCATATCTTCCTTCCTGTTCCTCTTTCATTCAACTGAGGACTTTGATTTTTATTTTCTTGAGAAAATTGGGACCATTTAAAATAAGCTTCCTCCTCTCGCATTCTTTTCATCTCAAAAGCTCTTGATATCCACTCTCATTTTCACCTCCTCTCCCTCAATCTCTAACAAAGATATGGTCCTTTTGCTTGCTAAGACCAACTCCTAAACAAAATCACTGAGCCCCATGCCCTCCTGTCTTTTCCAGTAGATTACATCTTCAATCATCCCTACTCTCTTTAATCTTCAACATTTTCCTAGAAACTTGTGCCTTCTACATTTTGTTTAAACATATCCAGGTCTCTTCCTTATCCTGACAATAAAATAAAATGAAATGTAAATGAAAAAAAAATCTTTTATTAGACACTACCAACCCTCAAGCAATTTTCCAATATCACTTATTCCTTTCTCAGGCAAAATCCTTATAAAAGCTAAACTCATTACTTTTACTTCCTATCTTCTTACTTCTCAGTGCTTTGAAAACTGGCTTCCATTCTCTTCATGCAGATAAAACTGTCAATTTCCAATGGCCTAATCTGATGGTATTTTCTTTGACCTAATGCTCTTTGATCTATTTACTGGAATTGACAGAGTTGACCATCATCTACTCTTAGATACTTTCACCTCCCTGGATTTCAAAGACACTATTCACTCCTGGTGCATTTCCTACCTAGACAACTACTCATTCTCAATATCCTTTACTCAGTTATGATCCTTTACTGAGTCATGTTCCCCTAATTGCTCATGTTCCTTAAGGTTCTTTCTTGGGCTTTCTTCTCTACTCAGACTCTTCTTCTTCTCCTCCAATCCCTCCCTTTACCTTCCCTCATCTACTTGCATGGGTTTCACTATCATACGATGTAGATGACTCCCAGATTTTTATATCTATCTCCAGTTCTCCGCTCTGAGTTTTGTTCCCACATCATCATTTGTTTATTAGAAATCATGAATTGGACATCCTAGAAATATATTAAACTCAACAAGTCTAAAACTTAACTTTCTTTTTCCCCTGTATCTTCTCTTCTAACCTTTCCTATTTGTATCAAAAGACACAACTGTCCTTCTAGTCTCTAAGGCTCATAATCTTAGCGTTATTCTTTATCTTTCACTCTCATCACCCTACATATGCCAAATCTTGCCATTTCTACCTTTATAATATCTTCCTATTTGTGTAGCTACCAGTTTAATCCAATCCACCATCACATTTTACCTGGATTATTACAGCAGTCTGCTAATGTGTCCTCCTCCCTCAATTGTCTCACCATACTAGTTTATCCTACACACTGCATCTAGAGCAATTTATCTTTAACACAGCTATGACCATGGGACTCCCCTACTCAATTCCAGTGGCTTCCTATTCTTTCTAAGGTAAAATACAATTCTCTGTTTAACGTTTAAAGCCCCACAAACTATGGCTCTAAACTAACTTTCTAGCTTCATTGACCATTTCTCCCCCTCAAACACTCTGTGATCCAGACAAACTGGCCTTCTCGCTAATCCTCCTCTGTGATGTTCCATTCCCCATTACATGCCTTTGCACTACCCATTGCACATACCTGGAATACACTCCTTACATCTACTTCATAGAACCTTCTTTTCCTTTAAAATATATCTCAACTATCATTTTCTGTAAGAGGATTTCTCGATTCCTATAACTGCTAGTGCCTTCACTCTCAAACTGCCTTATAGTTGATTTGTATATATCTGTATTTATTCAATTTATATATATATATATTTATGTTCTATATATGTTTTACATATTTTGTTGTCTTCCTAGTTAGAATATAAATTCCTTGTATGCAAGGGTGTTTCTATTCATTGTGTCTGGATCCCACAACCAACATTGTATAGTACCTGGAACATAACGGTGCTTAATAAATACTTGTTGATTGTATTAATTTTGTACTCCCAACCACTAAAATGTAAATTCCTTGAGGGAAGGGAATTTTTGCTTATTCTATCTTTATCACCTAGCACGACACTGGCACCTAGTAAGTGAATAATAAATGCTTTTTGAAATGAGTTGAACTGAACTGAACTAAATTGCAAATGTCCTCAATAATTCCAAATAGGTTGATGATTCTATGATCTTCACTGATGCATATCACAATCCCTCCGTACCTTCTCACACTATATAATTATTTTCCATGACTTTATATAAATCCTCTGAAAAATAACTACATAAATTCATCTGCACTTTTCTGTGGTCCAATGGTCCTTTGACTTTCTCAGGTATACCAAATCCCACTTGGACCATCCATCCATTCATTCCATCTTATTTGGGTCTATGTCCTTTGTCGGTCACCATATTTTTAATAATGTCTTTCTCACCACTTTTAAAGTAGAAGTTATTGTTGGTAACCTACTACAGTCTGCTTATGCCCATCTATTCTCATTCCATTGTCCCCCAAACTACCTGAAATGTTGATTCTTCTCTGATCATGATGATTCAACAGTCACCCCATAGGACAATAACACAGCAGATCATAGTTGGAAAGTTCCTCAGAGACATTTCCTCTAACCCAAGCCTCAGAAGGAATGATTTACATATCATATCTGACAAGTGGCTATGAAGTTTCAATGCCTCCAAGAAGAGAAAAACTTTTACCTGCTCAGGCTTCTTCATACATTTTTAGGTAATTCTAATAGCTAGGAAATTTTCCTTCCATCAAGCCTAGAATCACTTCTGTGCATTACTCCTCATTCTTTCCAAGCAGAGCAAGTTCAATTCTGCTTCCTTATATAATAGGGGATTTGCCAATGACAGCCCAGCCCTCAGGAACATAGGCAATGTGTTCTCTCTTATGTAAACCCCCATGTGGATATTCGGTGAGCCTGCTAATGAATTTGTATACAAAGGGCCTGCTCTACACATCAGAACATGCATAGTTATCCTACAACTGTTTCATATCAACTTGCTATATGTTGAAGAGTAGCATTTTGAATGGTTGCTGAGCCAGAACTGGGTTTGCACAAGGCATTTCAAGGCCAGTTTGTGCCCTCTCACTGGCTGTATTTGATTGAGGAGTTTGAAATGATTGAGGAGTTTGGGGCCTCTAGGGAGTAGAGGGGCCTGAGGTCCTCCCACATCCAGGGCCTCCATGAAGCTATGAACACATGGCATGACCATTTTACTGCTTCAGTTATGTTTTATTCTTTTCATGTTCTTATGTGAAGGAATAACACAGACAGGCTGGATTGGGCTGTGAGCTGATGAGATGTAAAAGATCAAATGTAATCCAATGGTCCCAGAACTTGATTCCATCCTAGAGTTTACTGGCAGCCAAGTCAGGTGAGACACAAGTATAATTTCAATGAACAACCTGCAGAACAGAGGATCACAGTCCTTCTTGGGCTGGCTCTAAGGTGCCTTTCCTACATTAAAGCTTACCACATCTCATCCTCCTCACTTGATTACTAGAGAAAATAGAGAAAAGGGTTGATTTGTTCATTTAGTGCCTATTACATGCATTATCAGTTCTGTATCAGCAGCCATTCAAAGATACTTCTTCATCATACATTAAGCAGATAAGAAACATGTATAGGATGCCTGCATATGTACTAATTTGTGTGAGGCACCTTTCTGTTGTTCATCCCAGAAGCACGCTTACCCTGCTTCCAGCTGGGGGATTTCATTACGAAATATCCTGAGCTTGCTCAAAGGATGGAACTCCCATTGGCCTGCTCCCCATCATACATGCAACAAACCCTCAAATACAAATAACTAATTTCTTCACCCCTCCCCCAAAAAACAAAACAAAACATGAGCTGAATATTGGAGTCAAAGGTAATAGGTTGTTGCTGCAATGAGCAATTAGAGATCTCTGCACAGTTCACCAAATGTGATCCAACCTGAACCCTTTTTCCTATTCATTTCTGGGCTCCATTCATTGTACAGATATAGGACTTGTCCAAGATAGAAATATGGATGGGCTTCTTTCATGGCATGTGTGTCCAGCTTTATATTACCATTTCTTAGAGAAATAATATGAGTGCAAATCAGAGTCAATATTTTTCCTTTATTCATATCCCTTTCCTCAGAGTTGACAGCTCACTTTAAAAAGGTCATATTGGAGCTACTTTTTCATGTGTTGTGTCATCTTCTTGTATTTATCCTTTTCCCTTTAATTTGTTTACATCAACCTTTGCTCTGAATTCACACAAAGCTGATTCTGAAATGACTACTACATATATAACTAATCAATTTTGTCCTTATTAAGTTAGAGTTGATTTATTTTTTTTATTATGTCATCTAATGATTTCCACAACCAGTGCTTTTTTTTAACTTTCCTCCTCAAAAAAATATTAGTGATGTAAAGGCTTCTGAGGAGTCTACATATCTTGACCTCTTTCATTTGTTGATTATAAACTGAATTTCCCAACACAATGACTAGTCAATATCAAAGTAGGTACAATGGAACGTAGCAAAAAGTGAATATCAAGGTATATGTTTACTTAGTCTGGAGAATCATTCCAAATCATGTCAACAACTTTCTCTACTTCATTTCTCCAATAAACATAAGCTCCAACTATTTGCATTGTGTTCTGCTTTAATAGGCTTACCACAAACATTGAAAAGTGGGTGACCAAGTGTTTTTAACATTATCTTTAGGGCACTATAAAACCAAGACCTTTATTTGCTTTTCTGAGAAGAACATGTAAGCATTATTTTTATTTAGCTGTATCTTCTTTAAATCTTCAATTTTCATTTAGAAGAAGAATTAATATAGGTATGATTTGTTACCTTCAATGGTGTCAGTATGGCCAAAGATTGCACATTAAGAGTATTAATCTTTAAATTAATGTTTCTCAACCATCTAAAGGACTAAATGATTCTTGGCATCTTCCACCCTCTTTTCCAATGTCTACCTCCATTATTTTGGAAGTGAAATGGGATGACACAAGGGTGAGGTCCATTCTGTGGTTTTCTCCATATCTTAGTTTACCATTATCAAAATTTTAAATGCATCATCTAATGATCAACCTTCTTAATCCCTTCTGTGTCTTACTGGTCTGATTTTCAAATCAAAACAAACATAAAACGCTCATACACACAATTATGTTAGTCAGCCCATACTAGCAAATTTCCCTACTTAGAAGAATGATATATCAGAGATTTTTCTCCATACATGCCCTTAAAGAACCTAAAAATGCAAAAAAAAAAAATACTAAAAGTGTGGACACTGTGATGAGTTCTCAAGGTGAGACTTTATGAATTGAAAGTTTCACTTTTTATCTACAAATTTTCACATGTAGACATAGCAATGGTGAATGTATTTAGTAGAGATTATGTCTTTCCTTGGAGTCTAGAAACACATCTAAATTATATCTATTTGTATACAAATAAATAGTGTGAGAGGTTTTTATTATTCATCCATATATTTCTTCCAAGTGAAAATTTTCATCATTCCCTTAGCCATTTCATTACTACCAATTATAAATCCTTTCAACATCATATTCCTCTTATGATCAATACTATTCAAAGAAATAGTTCATCTATCTGTTTCCATCTATCATTCAGTGCTAACTGTTTTTAGAGATGGCTTTTGATGCAATGAAAGAGTCCCAAATATATGTAGAGCTAGATAATTCTTTCCATGTTGCATGCTACACAAAACCCATGGTGTCAAATCCAAGACCAATAATCATCAATAACTATATTCAACCCAATAATAGTAAGCACTGATTTTCCTGATGATTTGCTTAAAATTCAATTTCTCATCTAGACTTCATCTAAATTACTTGCCCATGAATTAACAATTCTGAATGCTAACAGAGAAATTGAATTATATTATCTTTCAGTTACTGGTTCTGGGAACTGTAATTGCAGCTGACAAGATCTACATGATGTTCGCCCCTATTTTGATTTACTGAGATTGCTTTATTTAATATTCTGTAATCTGGGTACAAATATGAATCCAAGTAAACTCTTTCACTTGAAAATTTTCATACCTCCGGGAAGACTCCAGTTTACCTTCTACCATTAGATGTGTCACTGAACCTCTTTTTTTTTTGGTTGCAATCATTTTTCATAGGCATCAGAGCTGGTTTTCCTACAAAGCCCAAGAAGATTCTATATGTTAACATATTATCATTTAACTTTCCAAGGAGGTAAGTCCTTGGTGACTATGGTGATGATGATGATGTTAGTAATAATATCTAGTATTTATATAGGACTTAAAGGTTTGCAAAGTGTTTTACATAGGTTAACTCCTTTGATAACATGTTGCTTTGAAAACAATCATGAATGCTTCAGTATAGACTGGCTAACTTTGCTAGACTGTGGTTACTGTGGACAAATTTAAGGATTCAATCCCCAGGTGGAGCATTTAGCATCACATTTTTTCTATGAATATATCTTCATGAATAGGATCATAGAATATTCGAGCTTGAAGAAAGTTTAGAGAGTAACTAATTTAACCTTTTATTTTATAGAGAAAAAAAAATGAGGCCAAGAAAGAGTATGTGGGAATGTCCAAGGTTCCATAGGTCTTATTCCAAGTTATCATTTCCACTATCTACACTGTTTTCTTCACATATCATTAATTGTACATGAAATATGGCCTATTTTTATAAGACACAAGTAAAATCTTCCTAAAACTAGAGGTCCTATGACATCCAATTGCATTTCATAGCAAGGTCACACTCAAGTATAAAGTGAATAAAAGAGTGATTTGTATTCAGTAGAAATGAAATATACAAGGTGCCACTTTGTTTTTCAGATAGTGAAACCATGCAATAATTCAGATATATTTATCCTTGCAATTTCTACCAAGATCCCAAATATCATTACAAACCATTGCAAAATTTTTATCAGCCTAGTTTTAGTTTCAAGATGACAAGCCAAACCACAACTAAACATAAAGTGGATGATTGTATCTTATAAGAGTAGATTAAGCATTCATCATCACCAGTGAGTTGCTTCAAAAGCCAATGTGAATCAAAAGAAAAGGTAAGAAATACCAGAGAATTGATTTGAAATAGAGACATCATTGTTTCACTTCATGTCATCAGTGATATTCCTGTGCAGTACCATATTTTAAAGGGGAAAATGGAGAAGTTTTCTAATGCCTGTTCTCTTAACTAATTTAAATTTATTTTGCTTCCATTTCTTCCATTTTCAGAATGAGGTATTGCTCTTCATCTTAGGTATTGACATCTTACCTCAATGAGGTGCTTCATGTCTTCATAACCATTTGAGATATCATATGAACTCTATAATATTTAAATTTGGAGTTTGTATTTTTATTAGAATTATTAGAATAGAATGATTCCACTGATTACTATTCTACAAGAAAAAAAAAGTTCCCGGCAAACAAATGAAAAAAACAAATAAGGTAGCTGCCTCTAAGTTCTAGTGAGGAAAAATTCTGAGGAAGTTCACATGGAAAAGTTAAGGCTAGACTTTCTATAAAGGGAAAAAGGAATAAACATATGTGTCACACCTATATATAGTACTATGTATCAGACATTGTGCTAAGCACTCTACAAATATTAGCTCATTTAATGCTACTCTGCAAGAGACATGCTGTTATTATCTACATTTTACAGTTGAGGAAACTGAGGCAAACAGACATTAGGTGACTTCCCTAGGGCCACAAAGATAGTAAGTCTCAGAGGTCTGATTTGAACTCAAATCTTTCTTACTCCAGGCCCAGTACTCTAGCCATTGTACACCCTAACTGACCCCAAAAGTGGTGGTTTCAGACATCATCTGTTGGTAAACACAACCTGTTCTTCAGATATGCATTATTTCTGTTTAGACATAGTCTACACATTAAGCATCCAAATAAAGTGCATTCCTAGGTACTGGAATGCATCAATTGTTAAGAAAGGAGAAAGGTACCTTTTAATTTTGGAAGTATGGTGCTAGCTATCATTGACAGGTATAAACCTGACCAGAATATTGTTGACTTTCCATTTTGGCTTTGTTTCCATTGTTGCAGTCATTCTGTATGTTTTCCTTGTCTTGCCTTTCTTAACTCTCCAAAACTTCATTCAAGTCTTCCTATGTTTCCTGAATTCTTCATATTTCTGATTTTTAAAAGTCCAACAGCATTCCATTACATTCATTAAATGCCATAATTTGTTCAGCCTTTCCTGAATCAATGGGCTCATATTTTTGTTCCAGCTTTCATTATAAAAATGTTAGCATGAACCGTTTTGCACATATGGGTCTTTTTTTTATTATCAGCAATTTGTGGGAACATCTATAGTAGAATCTTTGAGTGAAAATATATGAAAAATATAATACCTTTGCTGCAAAATTCTGGACTGTTTTCCAAAATAAATGAAACAAGTCGTAGTTTCACCAGCAGGGAATTGGCATATCTATCTTCTCACAGTCCCCCATCCAACAAGTTTTAAGATCTTTTAGAAATAATGCGTTTTTAAAACAAAGAAAAAGGATGGTTCCCAAAGAAAGATATGAGAAAATACTTCTTTCCATACCTTTGCAGAGGCTGGCATGCAGAGATGTGAAATATTATATATAAGGATGAGCTTTTTTCAATGCATTAATTGGTTTTATTATTTTTCTCTCTTTTTTCTTTTCAAAACATTCTTTATTATAAAATATGCCTCTTGGGGAGGAGACAAGAAGGGAGTACCACTCCCAGGAAGGGAGGGGGACTTTTAGACAATATGGAAATGAAAGATAGATAGATAGAGAGAGAAAGAGAGAGAGAGAGAGAGAGAGCTAGACAGAGATATAGATATATGAGATCTTTCTCTCTCTCCCTCTCCCACCCTTATTCTCTCTCATATTTGCAGAATTAGAGTGTCCACAAGTATAGAATATTTCATATCATATTTTTATTTATTAATTAATTTTAAGAATTTTTTTTTATAAAGAATGATTTCTGGGAGGGACTCCAGGGGGAATCTAGATGATATAAAGTGAAAGATAACAATAAAATCTACTTTAAAAAATAACACATTTTATGTTGGAGAAGATGTGGGAAAATTGGAACACTAATGCATTATTGGTGGAGTTGTCAACTGATCTAATAGCAATTTGGAATTATGCCCATAGGGCTATAAAACTGTGTGTACCCTTTGATCCAGCAATACCACTTCTAATTCCATATCACAAAGGGATTATAAAAACAGAAAAACAACTCACATGTACAAAAATATTTATAGCAGCTCTTTTTGTTGTGACAAAGAATTGGAAATGGACGGAATGCCCATCAATTGTGGAATGGCTGAGCAAGTTGTGGTATATGAATGTAATGGAATACTACCATGCTATAAGAAATTATGAGCAAGCAGGCTTCAGAATAAACTGGAAAGACTTATATGAACTGATGCTGAGTGAAATGAGCAGAACCAGGAGAACATTGTACACAGTGACAACCACATTGTGTGATTACTAACTTTGATAGACTTAGCTTTTCTCAGCAATGCAAGGATCTAAGACAGCTCCAAAAAATTCATGATGGAAAATGCTATCCACATCCAGAGAAAGAACTTCAGAATCTGAATGTAGATGGAAGCATGTTATTTGCTCTCCTTTTCCTTTATTGTTTTGTTTTGTTTCTTCTTTCTCATGGTTTCTCTCATTAGTTCTATTTTTTCTATGCATTATGACTAATGTGAAAATATGTTTAATATGAATGCGTAAGTGCAGCCTATATAAGGTTGCAAGCTTCTTGGGGAAGGGGCAGGAGAGAAAGGGAGAAAATTAAAAACTCAAAATATTATGGAAATAAATGTTGAAAACTAAAAATATATAAATGAATAAACAAACAAAAACCAAGATAAATGTACCAACTCCACATGTTGTCCATCCAACTACCATCATAGATGGGAAATAAGCATTGTCCACCTGTATTGTTTTTCCTGTGAGTATAGTTAGACTGAACATTTTAATAATTGTGGATCTTTTAGAAATCTCTGCAGCATTCCATGACTTGATGCAAAATGCCATCTGTACACAAGAACATTTGGATATCCTTACCATCTATGGTGAACTCCTTCTGTATTTGGGCTGGACATCCTGATGGATATTCTCCATGATAGTGCTAAATACCTTGAGTGGGAGGCTTTCCCTATTTTAAATTTTGCCTGATTTCAATAATTAAAGGATTGGTAAACAAAACTAACAAAAAGAAATAATACATTTTAATTCAACTTGTAGAGAGATATTGGAATGCAGAGGATAAAGGACCAAGCTTGCAATCAGGAAGACCTGTATTGGAGTCCTTTTTCTGAAGCATATTAGCTAGGTAAACATGGGTCAATCACTAAACCTCTCATAGGATTAGGCTATTTTCTAAGATTCTACATTACAGAAAATTTGTTGATCTGTATTAGTGGAGGGCATTTCCATACTGGAAGTTTCCTATGCAATTTCAATTTAAAACAAATTTTAAAAGCAAATTAAACTTTATTTTTAAAGCACATGAAAGAGGGGTATAACTATTTGTTCTTGATTTCATTTGGGGAATTGTATTTGAATTGCTTTTAGGAATTCTGCTGAGTAACGGTGCAAGGTACTTCCAGAGATGGGATTTCATTAGAGTGGTTGTATTTGATAAGCAGCATGATGTGTTCTTCACATGGCAAACATTTGAGACATAATTAAAAAAAGAAGAAGAAGAAGAACTCTGGGGTACAAGTCCAAGGTTGTGTTATCTTACCAAGTGGAAATGAAAATGAATTTTGTGCCAGGTATAATTTCACACCATTTTATTTACACTTGGAGATTAACTAGAGAAAAGTATGAGATGAAGTCAGGCACACATTAATCACTAGGCAAAGAGCAAATAATATATTTCATAAAAGTGAAATACAGAATCAAGTTCATAATATTCTTTTAATTCTCAAAAAGGAAAATCTTAACATTGAACTGTTTAAATGTTCTCTTTTATACATAAACTAATACATCAGGTATTAACCTTTAACTTCCCTTAGACGGATGTCTTCATTTTAGAAAATGGTAATTTCATTTCCCTCTTAAGAAATAAACTTATCTTCACTATGGCTCAGCCTCTGATTGCAGCTTCAAGTCACCAGCTTGAGAAATAAAAACATGGACTCAGACAACCAAATTTGTTTGTCTTTCTTAGACTAAATTTTCAGAGGATAACAATTTCAATATAGCTAATTTCCTTTGGAAATGAATGATTTTATTTTACGCATTTAAAAACATTATTCTGGGTTTGGGGGGTGGAGCCAAGATGGCAGAGGGAAAGCAGTGACTGCCTTGAGCTCTCTCCCAAAGCCCTCTAAATACCTAAAAAAAAATGGCTCTAAACAAATTCTAAAGCAGCAGAACCCACAAAATGACAGAGTGAAACAAATTTCCAGCTAAAGACAGCCTGGATGGTTGATCAGAAAGGTATATCGCACTGGGTGGGGAGAGGAGCACAGTGAGTGCGGGATAGGTGCACACGCTGCAGCTACCCTGGAGCAGGCCTCAGAGGACAGAATCGCAGGCAGCTGCGGTGGTTTCCAGACTTCTCAACCCAGGAATGCCAAAGACAATGTGGAAGGTCAGTGGGAAAAGTCTGTGACTGAGGTGAGAGAGGAGCTAGATCTCAGCCACAAGTGTGGGGCGGGGCCTGGGGCAGCAATAGTTTCCTGAGCTTCCAGCCCGAAGACTGAGGGGGAATTGAGTAGCTGATCAGAGGGGGATTGCAAGGATCCCTTTGGCATGACTGAGGCAGGAATCTCTTGCTTTACCTGTGCTTGGATCTGGGTCACAGTTCTGAGAGACAGTCCTGGGGCGAGGAGGAACACTGGTGTGGTGGAGCTTGTTGTGGTGGTGGAGAGAAAACACCTCACCCCTTATCATACCACCTTGGAAGAACTGAAAATTTACAGGTCCCTAGAAGTACCTTTGAAAACAGCTGTACAAACCCCCGAAGCTTGGGACAGTACACTCTTCACATTGGAAGCAGACTTTTACCTTAACAGAGTTTAAAACTCAAGTAATTGGCCGGGATCATGAGTAAGCAGCGCAAGAGTCAGACTATATTACCTTACTTTGGTGACAAAGAAGATTAAAACATACAACCAGAAGAAGACAACAAAGCCAAAGTGCCTACATTCAAAGCCTCCAAGAAAAATATGAATCAGTCCCAGGCCTTGGAAGAGCTCAAAAGGATTTTGAGAAGCAAGTAAGAGAAGTAGAGGAAAAACTGGGAAGAGAAATGAGTGATGCAAGAAAATTATGAAAAACAAGTCAACAGCTTGCTAAAGGAGACCCAAAAAATACTGAAGAAAATAACACCTTAAAAAATAGCCTAACCCAAATGGCAAAAGAGGTCCAAACAGCCAATGAGGAGAAGAATGCCCTAAAAAGCAATATTGGCCAAATGGAAAAGGAAGTCCAACAGCTTACTGAAGAAAATACACCCTTAAAAATTAGAATAGAGCAATTGGAAGCCAGTGACTTTATGAGAAATCAAGACACTGTCTAAAACAAATCCAAAAGAATGAAAAATTAGAAAACAATATGAAATATCTCATTGGAAAAACAACTGACCTGGAAAATAGATCCAGGAGAGAGAATTTAAAAATTATTGGACTATCTGAAAGCCATGATCAAAAAAAGAACCTAGCCATTGTATTTCAAGAAATGATCAAGGAAAACTGCCCTGATATTTTAGAACTAGAGGGCAAAATAGAAATTGAAAGAATCCACCAATCTCCTCCTGAAAGAGATCCCCACAAGAAAACTCCTAGGAATATTGTAGCCAAATTCCAGAGTTGCCAGATCAAGGAGAAAGTATTACAAGCAGCCAGAAAGAGACAATTTAAGTATTGTGGAAACACAATCAGGATTACACAAGATTTAGCTGCTTCTACCTTAAGGGACCAGAGGGCATGGAATATAATATTCCAGAGAGCAAAGGAGATAGGATTACAACCAAGAATCACCTACCCAGCAAAACCGAGTATAATCCTGCAGGGGAAAAAATGGTCATTCAGTGAAATAGGGGACTTTCAAGCATTCTTGATGAAAAGACCAGAGTTGAATAGAAAATTTGATTTTCAAATACAAGACTCGAGTGGAACATGAAGAGGTAAACAGGAAAGAGAAAATCATAAAAGACTTATTAAGGTTGAACTGTTTACATTCCTGCATGGAAAGATGATATTTGTAACTTACGAGACCTTTGTCAGTATTCGGGTAGTTGGAGGGTAAAATTTATATGTACATGTATATAGATATAGATAGATACGTAGAGGGCACAGGGTGAGTTGAAAATGAAGGGGTCATATCTGGAGAATAAAATTAAAGGGTGAGAGAGGAATATACTAGGAGAAGGAGAAAGGGAGAGGTAGAATGGGGTAAATTATCCCACCAAAAAAACCCAGAAAAGAAAAGGCTCTTCGAGGGGAAACAGGGGAAGGTGAGAGAGAATGAGTGAATCTTATTCTCATAAGATTTGACTTAAGGAGAGAATAACATACACACTCAATTGGGTGTGGAAATCTGTCTTACCCTATAGGAAAATAGGGGGGGAAGGGGACAAGAGAATAGGGGAATGATAGAGAGGAGGGCAGACTGGGAAAGGGAGTAATCAGAAGCAAATACTTCTGAGGAGGGACAGTGTCAAAAGAAAGAATAGAATAAATGGATGGGCGGGATAGGATTAAAGGAAATAGAGTTAGTTTTTCACAGCATGTCTACTATGGAAGTGTTTTGCATAACTGCACATATATAACCTATACTTAGTTGCTTGCCTTATCAATGAGGATGGGTGGGGAGGGAGGAAGGGAGAAAATTTGGAACCCAAAGTTTTAAAAACACATGTTTAAAAAAATGTTTTCATATGCAACTGGGAAATAAGAAATACAGGAAATGGGGTACAGAAATCCATCCTGCCCTACAGGAAAATTGAAGGGGAAGGGAATAAGAGAAGGGGGAGAGAGATAGAAGGGAAGGCAGACTAGGGGAAGGGGTACTTAGAATGCATGCCATCTTGGGGTGGAGGGAGGGGCGAGATGGGGTGAAAATTTGAAACCCAAAATCTTGTGGAAGTAAATGTTGAAAAAGAAATAAATAAAAACTACCATTAAAAAAATAACATTATTCTGAGAAGTGGTCCATAGATTTCACCTGCTGCCAGAGGAGTCCACCCCCTTCTCCCCACCACATACACATTTAAGAACTTCTGATCTAATCTAATGCTCTCATTTTAGAGAAGAGATAGCTGTGGTTCCTAAAGGTCAAATGACTTGTCCAAGGTCATAATTTTTTAAGCAGCAAATGACTCAAACCTAGGTCTTCTGTCTCTCAATGTCAGTGTACTTTCAACCCTACCTCCCATTTTACTTCATGATAATAATAAAATAATAATAATAGAATTCCATCTTTATTCCTCAACATACCCACTTTCCATGAACAATTACTTCTCCACCTCACCTAAAAAAAAAAAAAAAGAAATAAACCAAAAGTGTTTTTGTTAGCTCCTTAAAATTGATTTCAGGAAGTTTCATTCCATTATAGCCCACTTGCCTCCTAAACCTGTAGCTAAATATTTCCTTCCATTCTTCTCTACTTTCCTCCTTCCTTCCTTTCCTCCTTTATTCCCTCCTTCTTTTCCTTTTCTGCTCCTTCCTTCTTTCTCTCCCTTGGTTCCTTCCTTCCCTCCCTCCCTGTCTCCTTTCCTTCCTTCCTTTCTTTCTTTTTTCCCTTCCTTCCTTCCTTCCCTCCTTCTTTCCTTTCTTCCTTCATTTCTACTCCTGGGTCTTATCCTCCTCCTTCTGTTTCTTCTTTTCTGTGCTACCATAGCTAAATGAACATTCAGATGGAAAGGTTGTGGTTTTCTCAACTACTGATCAGTGTGAATTTGTAATATGAAATTTAATATGCCTCATCAGTTTCCTTTGGTAAATTTCCAAATTTTCTATGATACAATTATATAATTTTACTCCTGTCTCCTAATGCATAGTTTATGGTTAATTCACTAATCACAGGAGAAGTTTCCATGTATTTTTATTGTTTAGACAGAAGAATGTTTACAGGTCTGGCTTTTCAGTCAATGTTTGCATTTGGCACCAGAAGGTGTAAAGCAAAAAATATGTCTAGCAGTTTCCTTAAAATGGAACATAAAGTTGTTTTCCAAGAATGGATCAAGTCATTAAAGTCTGATTTCTCTTAGGATTGTTGAAGAAGATGACAAATTAGAATCAAAAGAATGAGGCAGGAAATTCAATCATACATTTTCTACCACAAGTCAAAAGGAAGACTTTCCTATCAGAATCACTAAGTATCCTGAAAGGAAATGAACAAGTTATTGATGCTTCCCTGACCATTCTTATTCTTGCCTAGGGAAATAAAAATAAAACCTAATAGTTAAATCAAAGAATAAAATGAACAGTAATTATGTGAAGTCAATAGCAGCAGGCTCAATCATGATAAAGCTCAATACTGGCCCGCCAGGATTTTCAAAGTAGTACTTTTGAATCTGATGGATATACATAGAAATTCAATATATAAGGTTCAATAAAAGACATTTCCATGTATATTTAGCTCTGTCTTTACCGAAAAGAAAAACTTTATTACATTGTTATATTTCCAAATAACCAGATTAGATGAATGCATAAAGATAGTTAAAATAGCGCTGGAGGTTACTGCTGAGAGAAGAGGTTTCCAGAAACTGTCTTTTCACTTTGGGGTTTGCCAGCATTAGTCTGGCAAATCAAGATTTGTGCCAATGTAGAATTTTCCCAAACATATGGACCATAAAACTCCAACCAATTGGCAGCTCAAATTTAAGCTGAAGTTTTGGCAAACTTCATATCCTGGAAAGAGATCAGGCATCAGCAAAGAGTTCTCTGATCATTCCTTGCCAGCACTAATATATTTTCAAAAATGAGATTTTTTTCTTACAAATACAACCTGGTAAACTGGACAATGTTGAACCAATGTATCTAGTGTATTTTGGCAAAGCTGCCAAGCAAAACACCAATCTCCGAACCCTTTGGAATATTGCAGGAAAATGATTGTCAAGCCTCACAAGAGAACTCACTTCTCTTATGTTTATTTCACATTATAAGAAGCTTCCAAATAGTTAGACTCAGAGCACTCTGTGAGCCTTGTCGGAAGGTTTTAAACACAAGAGTGTAATTGGTAGATAGATGGGATAGTGGGTAGAGTGCTTGGCTTGGAGTCAAGAAGATCCAATTCAAATCCAGGTTCAACATGTACTTGCTATGACACCCTTGGCATGTCACTTAACCTTTGTCTGCCTCAGTTTTCAACTGTACAATGAGGATAAGATTTTTCTGGCCTTGCAGAATTGTAATGAGGATTAAATGCAATAATATTTATAAAGCCTTTAGCACAGTTCCTGGCATATAGTCAGTGCTTAATAAATGCTTGTGCCCTTCCTACTTGTTCCATGACTAATTGATTTCAGTTTTTTTTTGTTTGTTTTTTTAAGCAAGACAGCTAAGATGCATAAAAATTAAATCAACAAGCAATTATGGTTTGTATTCTGAGTCTGTTCAACCTATAATAATAGCTTAATTTAAAAGGAAATTTTTATTTTTATTTGCATTATGGGTTGTAATTGTTGTTGTTTTTCTGGACCCTTCCCTTTCTTTCCATCACAAGTAAGAGCCATTTATTCCACTCTCCCCAAAAGACCCAGAGGGTCAGAAACTAGACAAAGGAATTATTTTCATTTTGTGCTTGAGTTTGAGGTGCCTGGTTAAAATGGTCAGAGGGAGTGAGAATACCAAAAGAAAGCACTGAATAACATTGTCAAGCAGGCCAATTGAATCAGTATTTTTCCTTCTGCATATGATTGGGGACTCTGTTTTAATAGGAACTGATTTTCTATTAAATTCTACTTTTTGTTCCTCTTTCTGTCTTAGTGTTTGGCTTTCTGCTGTATAATGGGAAATTAGTACAAACACACTGAAAACATCATTGGGGAACAGGTGCAGGATTCAAGTAGAAGATGTTTAAGTGACAGCTGAAGCATGAAAGCAAATACCAGCAGATAAATGTGTACGTAATTTTAGAGTTAATAATTATGCTGCATAATTTTCTTTGGGAGAATAGTTATAATAAAAAAAACTGCCAAGCAAAGTAATTACACACTTGGCAAGCCATAAAAACTAAACAATTTGGCAAACCCCTAATTAACAGAGTTCTTAGGTCAATGCAAGTATTTTTTTCCTAAAATCAAGAGATTAATTTTAAAAATAAACCTTAAGTTTTTGCTTCTAGGTGTCATCATTTTATCTATTTAATTATACTTTTATTAGTAATATGGCATTTTTATTCCCTCTAAATTCCTTCTCTGATGTCTATTATAGCATGGAGGTGACCCTAAGTTCTGGAAATTGATGCTAGGAGAGCCCAAGCGCTGATTGGTACTACCAAATTGAAAAGATTTCCACGATATTTTCACATACAGTGCTGAAAAATATACATGTTGTCTAAGAATGAGCCCAGTTAAGTTCCAACTAGCTTGATGCCTTATTACTGTTAAGTTGTTATCATCATCATCATCATCATCATCATCTTCATCACCTTCATGTTCATATCCACTCATGAAGACCATCTATCTAGGCCAGAGTTTTCCAAACAATAAGGCATGGAAACTCAGCAGGGGCTTGATACAATGGCTAAAATTATGGCTATTTGGGGGTACAATTATACAATGGATAAAGTTGACCTTTGACTCAGGACAACCTGGGTTGTCAAGACTTAATCTTAACTTGGCATTTAATCTCTCTAACACTCAATTTCCTCATTTGTGAAATGAGGATAGTAATAGCACCTATTTCACAGGGTTGTAAGAAACAAATGAAACATTGTTTCTAAAGGGCTTTGCAAACCTTAAAGTGCTATATAAATAAAAATAATAGTTAACATTTATATAGCACCTACTATATGCCAAACACTGAGCTAATTTCCATATTATTATCTCATTAGAGAATAGCTATTATCATTACTATTATACATAAACAAATCTATTTTTTTCAATAAAAATTAAGTATAACTCAAAGTCAACCAAAATTAGACTAACATGAAAACTTTACTCCAAGGCCAATGGATTCAGTTCAGTGATGTACAAATGAGTTTAAATCTGAGGCATCTCTTCCTGGTAGAGGGTGCAGATCAGGATTGGTTACAGCAGGTGGTGGCTATGACTTAGGGTCTCAATGCTTCATCTATCTTACATGAGTATCTCTCCCTGGCAGATGGATAGTGATGAACCTAGGCTTATAGGGTCGGTATTGCTAGATAGAGTTTAGGAAGGCTGCTCACCATGTGTGGGGCTAGAGTCCCACAACTGGGATGTGGGCATGTGATGCCCACTAAGTCAATCTTCTTCCCCATGGCATGATGTCTGGAACATAGTAAGCATTTAACAAATTCTCTCTCTCTCTCTCTCTCTCTCTCTCTCTCTCTCTCTCTCTCTCTTTCTTTCATGCAACTCAACACATTATTCTCTCTGGCTCACTAGAATGCTGAGAAATTAGGTTTTGGAATTGAAGTTTATGCCTCAAGTTAAAGGTGAAATCTAAAAGGAAGTTTGCTTCCATCTATATGGGCTACAACTGCCTTAGGGCCTTCGAAAGGATTAGCTCAGGGATAAGGAATCAGCAGATATTTAATTCAAAGTTCATACAAACTGTATCCTTCCAGTATAAATTTTTTTAGGGCAACAACTGAATCACTTTTGTATTTGTATCCCTACTGCTCAAAATGGTATCTGACACATAATAAGTATTTAATAAATGCTTGTTGATTGACTAAATGAATTGGGTGCTACTAGGTAGTGGCATAGTCTGCCTTCAGGAGTCTCTTGAAACTAATGGTCTGGATACAGGTGCTGCTTACTATATTGGAATGTGTAAACTCAAAGTTTAAAGTATCATTACATTTGTTACATTTTTCTATATTATTTATTTCAATTCACACAATAAAATAAACCAGTCCCTCCCCACCAAAAAATCACCCTGTTGTGTTAATGTTATGATGTTTCTGATTTGATTTGTATTATTAAAATTGTAATAGTCAATTTAATTTGAATAAAGTATAAGCTAAGAAGATAATTAGTATAAAATATAAATATAAATAGTGGGGGAATACTTTTTCTTATAAAAAGCTATAAGAAATTCAACAATCTTTTGATTTAAGCACTAAGATATTTCATTGGGAAGGGGTGGTGCCCTGGACTGATTTAACTATAAAGCTTTTTAAAAGTGTTGAAGTATGCTACTTTTAAAATAATCCATATTTGAAAGTAAAAAAAAAATATGGAAGATATCAGATTTCTAAACCTGAAATAAAATGGTTTCAATTTATTCTACCCAACCCATACACTCTAATTTTGGTTCGAGTATAGTATCCATTTGGGGTTTCTTCCCTAATTTGCACTTACACCTACAATTTGGGTGGCAGAAGGTGGCTACCACTGAGGTTCTAGGAGTATCCTATAACTCTACACTAAAACTACAGCTAATGAACTCCCAGATGTATGTTTAGCATCAATAGGTAGTAAATTCAGCTATCTCAAAGCAAAGGCATTTACTGAGATGCAATAATAAAAATAGTAGCTACAAAAAATTACTTCTATTACCCCAGGAATCATTTTTTTCACAATCATGATAGCTAGCATTTATAGAGCACTTTGAAACTTACAACAATCCTATGAGGCTGGGTGCTATTGCTATCCCTTTTTCAAAGATGAGGAAACTGAGACTGAGAAAGGTTAAGTGATTTGCCTGAGATAACACAACTAATAACGATTGTGAATTTAGCTCTCCCTGATTTGAAGTTAAGTGCTCTATCCATACGCTATCTAGCTGTCATAAATATATATACTGTTGGTGAAATAATGGGCTCAAATACAAAATGACTACAATTTTAGTGAGGCACACATGTGACCAAGGTATCTCAAGTCTCTTTTATTGCTGAGTCTTGATATTGTTAGTCCTCACAAGGCTCTCACTGGGCACAGAGTTAATAGTGGGTTGATTACTCATTTGGGCTCCCGGAGTCTGCTCCTCTTTGCAGGTCTACTTTCAGTTACTAAGGTTAGCATTCTCTTGAGTCTATACCCTGCTCCCTTTTATTTTGCTGCCAAAATTGCCCTCCTAGAAGTTGCTTGAATGCAGTTTATCTGTGTCTGTTTCAACCTGGAAATATAGCTCTGCAGCTAGGGAAAAAGCTCTTCCTTCCCTTGCTGCCACTGCCCCCTCCCCCCTCCCCAAGTACAAGGATCTTCACAAGGCTGCAACTGGCCTGGCATATCTTGACACTGATTTCTCAGACTTCAGCTTATGAGTTTCTTGAAGGCAGGACTTTTTTCCTTTCTTTGCATCATCCTTAGCATAGCTCTTGGCACATAGTAAATATTCAATAAATATTTGTTGATTTGTTGAATTTGGGGATCTGAAAAGTATGGCTAATTTTCACCAGGCCAATATCATTATCCCTACAGATTCAAGCAAAGAAAAGTGATCATACTTTGTGAATGTATACTCTGTGGAATTATAGAGTGTTAAAATCATGTTAACACTTTAACATCTCATCCTTGTCTATGTCCTGGTGCAGAAAATCAGTTGGTCAGGACCAAATCCCTCTCTTATGCATAAATAAGTATAATCACAGACCACATTAACCTGAAAGAGAGTATCAAATATTTTGTGGAAAAATCCTTTGGACATTTTTATGTATAAGAAATAAAAATCTTTTTAACTCAACAATTTAGGTGTGATCATCTCAATTCTGAAAAAGATGGCACTGATCCTACCTTTCAAGGTTGGAAGTTGTGAAACTTAAGGAAGTAGTCCAGTAGTACTTTAACTTATGCTCTCAGTACTTTGAATAAGTTCATAAGCTTGATTGAATGCTGTGTTTGGTTGTCAAGTCTATATCAGAGATTTGTATTTGCATTTGTACAACTAGCAATAAGTGTTGTTCATTAGCTAGTTAGGAAACAAGCTAGGAAATTTAGTGTGTAAATGCATGTGTGTGTGTCTGTATGTGTGTGTGTGTGTGTGTGTGTGTGTGTTGGAGGGAGGCATGGGGGAAGACAAAAGAGAGAATGTCAACTAGTATCATTGCCTGCCTCAACATGGCTAATGGATGTTGGATTCTAATAAATTCTGAAGCTAAATATTTAGGGTATCTTAAGAATCCCATCTTCTTTTCAGGAATAAATAATTTCAGGGCTTGTATTCATATAAGAATAATTGTATGAGGAGGCAGAACCACGATGGCAGAATAAAGTCAGGGACTTGCCTGAATTGTCCCCCAAACCCATCCAAACACCTTTAAATAATTATTCCAAACAAATTCTAGAGTGGCAGAACCCACAAAAAAGATGGAGTTAAACAATTTTCTACCTTAAGACTTAGAAGGTCAGCAGGAAAGGTCTGTTACATCAGAATGACAGAAAAGCACTGTCCAACACAAGCTACATCTGTGTAGACTGGGCCTCAGCAAACCAGGAGCAGGCCTTGGGAGTGACTGAATCAGTGGCATCAGTAGTGGTTTTCAGACTTCTCAGACCAGAGCACAGGCCAGGAGAGACACACACCTATCCTCAAATCACCTTGGAAGAAATGAAAATCACAGGTCACTAGAAGTATACCTGAAAACAGCTGCATAAAAGCCCTGAAGCTTGAGATGGTGCACCTGCCAACCCAGAAACAGTGCCCTACTTTAACAAAGGATTAAGAATCAAGAAATAGACTGGGAAAAATGAACATACAACAGAAGAAAATTCTGACTGAATAAAGTTACTATGTTGACAAGGAAGATCAAAACACATGATCAGAAGAAGATAACAAAGGCAAAGCTGCTACATCTAAAGCCTCCAAGAAAAATATGAATTGGTCTCAGGCCATTGAAGAGCCCAAAAAGAATTTTGAAAATCAAGTAAGAGAGGTAGAGGAAAAATTTGGAAATGAAATGAGAGTGATGCAAGAAAATCATGAAAAACTAGTCAACAACTTATTAAAGGAGACAAACACACACAAAGACACACACACAACACTGAAGAAAATAACACCTTAAAAAACAGAGTAGGCTGAATGGTAAAAGAGGTGCAAAAATCCAATGAGGAGAAAACTGCCTTAAAAAGCAGAAGAAGCCAAGTGGAAAAAGAGGCACACAAATTCCCTGTAGAAAAAAACTCCTTAAAAAGTAGAATTGGCCAAATGGAAAAAGAATTACAAAAGCTCATTGAAGAAGTTAATTCCCTAAAAATGAGAATTGAGCAAATGGAAGCTCAATTTTATGAGAGAAATCAAGATACAATTAAACAAAACAAAAAAAATAGAAGACAATGTGAAATATCTCATTGGAAAACAAACAAACAAACAAAAAACTGACCTGGAAAACAGATCCAGGAAAGATAATTTTAAAATTATTGAACTACCTAAAAGCCATGGTCAAAAAAGGAGCCTAGATATCATATTTCAAGATATCATCAAGGAAAACTGTCCTAATATTCTAGAACCAGAGAATAATCAGAAATTGAAACAATCCACAGATCACCTCCTGAAAGTGATCCCCAAATGACAATTCCCAGCAATATTGTAGCCAAATTCCAGTGCTTCCAAGTAAAGAGGAAAATATTGCAAGTAGCCAGAAGAAACAATTCAAGTACTGTGGAAACACAATCAGGATAACACAAGATTTAGCAGCTTCTACATGAAGGGATCAAAGGGCTTGGGATATGATATTCTAGCGGGCAAAGAAGCTAGGATTACAACCAAGAATCACCTACCCAGCAAAACTGAGTATAATTCTTCAGGGGCAAATGGATATTTAATGAAACAGAGCACTTTCAAGCATTCTTGATGAAAAAAAGCAGAACTGAATAGAAAATTTAACTTTCAAGTACAAGACTCAAGAGAAGCAGAAAAAGGTAAACAGAAAAGAGAAATCATAAGGGACTTAATAAGGTTAACTTATTTATATTCCTACATGGGAATATGATACTTGAAATTCATAAGAATTTTCTCATTACTAGGGCAGTAGAAGGAGTATATATAGACAGAGAGCACAGGTGTGAGTTGAATGTGAAGGGATGCTATCTAAAAAAATAAAATTAAGGGGTGAGAGAAGAATGTACTGGGAGAAAGGGAAAAGGAGAGGTAGAATGGAGTAAATTATCTCACTTAAAGAAGGCAGAAAAAAGTCTTTATAGTGGAGAGGAAGAAGGGGAAGGTGAGGAGGAGTGAGTGAACCTTATTCTCATCAAAACTGGCTCAAGAGGTAATAATATATACCCTCAAATGGGTATAGAAATCTCCAGGAAACTAGGAGGGGAAAGGCTTAAGAAAAGGGGGAGGGTGATAAAAAGAAGGGCAGATTGGGGGAGGGGGCAGTAAAAAGCAAAACACTTTTGAGGAGGGACAGGATGAAGAAAGAAAGAGAAAGAGAGAGAGAGAAAGAGAGAGAGAGAGAATAGAATGAACAATAGGGGAAAGGTGAGGGGGAGTGGTCAGAAGCAAAATACTTTTGAGGAAGGACAGGGTGAAAGAAGGGAGAGAATAAAACGAACAGGAGGGGAAAAAGATGGAGGGAAATACAACTAGTAATAGTAACTGTGAAAACAAACTGGAAAGACATTTCTCTGATAAAGGCCTCATTTCTCAAACATATAGAAAACTGAGTCAAATTTATAAAATAAGAGCCATTCCTCAAAAGGAGTCACTATTGACTGGAGAAATGCAAATTAAAACAATTCTAAGGTATTACCTCATACCTATTAGATTGGGTAATAGGACAGAAAAGGAAAGGACAAACGTGTGGGATGTGAGATAAATAGACATTAACACACTATCAGTGGAGTTGTGAACTGATTCAACCATTCTGTAGAGCAATTCGGAACTATTGAACTATGTCCAAAGGGCTATAAAAAAATGCATACCCTTTGACCTAACAATAGCACTATTTGGTCTGTATCCCAAAAGAGATGAAAAAAGAAAAACAGAAAGGAAAAGAACATATACGTACAAAAATATTTGTAACAGTTCTTTTCTAATGGTAAAGAATAAGAAATTGAGGGGAAGTCCATCAATTGGGGAATGGTTGAACAAATTATGGTATGTGATTATGATGGAATACTATTGTACTATAAGAAATGATGATCAGGATACTCTCAAAAAAAAAAAGGAAAAAAAATCTGGAAAGACCTACGTGAACTGATGCAAAGTGAAGTGTACTATGTACAAAGTAACAGCAATATTGTAAGATGATCATCTATGAATGCCTTAGCTAATCTCACTAATATGATGATCCAAGACAACTCTGAAGGACTTATGATGAAAAATGCTATAAATCCCCAGAGAAACAACTGATAGTCTGAATACAGATTGAAGCATACTATTTTTTTACTTTATTTTTCTTGAAGGTTTTTTTTGTCCATTTTTTTTGGCAACATGACTATTGTGGAAATATTTTACATGACTACACATATATAACCTGTATCAAATTGCTTGCCTTCTAAATGAGGAGGGGGAAGAGGGAGGAAGGGAGAGAATTTTGAACTTAAATTTTTAAAAATAAATATTAAAAAATGTTTTTACATGGGAGAAAAATAAAATACTAAAATTAAAAAATAATAATGGCATCATCTTACAAAGCATTTTCATTTTTATGAAATTAATAATCCTTCCAAATAGATCAGACAAAAATTCAGGTCCTGTAATCCTTGAAAACAACACCCCTCCCATACTACATAGGAGCATGTTTAGGTTTCATTATTTCTCTTCTAAATGAGGTTTCACTACTGTCTTTCTTCATTTCATCTTATCATTACCTTGCCTACTTCTGGCCCACTGTAAGTCTAAGATAATTTTTTTTTACAATAGCAAAAATGCCAACAGGTGACCTCAGAAAATTATGTTTGAAAACAGATAAGTTCATTTAAGTATAATTGATTGCACAAGAAATAACGCCAAAAGTGATTACACAATCTGGTACTTACAAAAGTAATTACACTTCAGAAAATCAAAATTAATTTGTATACTTCTGATGCACTTTTAGGGTTGTTGACATTTTATTGTAGTACTCCTAATGAAATGAAAATTACTAATAATTGTTTCTGCTTGAGTGTGACAAATGTCATTTAGCCAGTAATGCAAAAGGGCCACAGAGCATTGCCAAATTGCAATGTTAAGGTTTTGGTGTATGTGAATATTCAAAATAATGTATTACATCAGAATTCTTTTTAGCCATTATAAGTTGATGATTCATATGTCCTGGACTGGACAGATATAGATCTTAACATGATTATCTCATTTTTTTAATCTACCAATTACATTAGTGAAGCATAATAAAGGGCATGAGTATGAGATCACATTTATGCCATCTACTTCATGACTGATGGCATTGATACAATTTGATATAGGAGTTAGAAAACAAGTTTAACTATATGTAATGATTATTTGGGTTTTTCATAGATTGATTTGTCTGCTGTATTAGTAAAACTACTGTCATGCTCAAAAGCAACTCATGATAAATGAACATTCATTAACATTTGCATGGCACTTACGAATTGCAAAATAAATCATTTTCAAGAGAATAGCAACTCTGGGCTTCATTGACAGCTTTAGAAAAGGAAAGGGGAAAAAAGTAATCTTGAACTTCTAAGTATTTTTGTGAGTGGAAAAGTACCTTGGTGACTCTAGACTGCAAGATCCTTTCAGTGTTAGTTTTACTCATCTCCTCTCTTCTTTTTGCCAGTAGTAATGGGAAAAGGTTTGACTAGGAAAGAGGTTCCAAACTAGGTGGTAGGATGGCAGTGCCTCCCCCTACCACTATACACCTAGTTCCTGTTTTCTAAAAAAAATTTTGGAGATACCCAGAAGTTTCTTAAACACCCAATATTTGCAAGTAATTGTGCTAGTTTTTGAGGTTACAAAGAAAACAATGGAGAATAGTCTCTGCCCTTGAGGAGCTTGTATTCTAATGGGAGAGAAAACAAGTATGCAGAGAAATAAGTTTAAAATAATTTGAAGAGGGAAAGAACCCTAATGGTTTGTGATCAGGAAAAGCTTCTTGAACAAGGTGGCACCCAAGTTGGACCTTGAAGGATAGGATAAGGATAAAATCACCTAAGACATTATATTTCATGGGAAACCTATTTCTTGTACTAGTGGCTTCTCTATGAATTAATGGCATATCTATCTGGAAATACTTTCCAACTTTAGCATGCAAAAAATGGTTTACTCTAGCTGAACCACTTTCTTGTTCTGTTATTGTTTCCATTGATAGAAAATATCCCCATTGGACCAAAGCTTATAGCACTGCCTACACACACCATTATGATTTTACTACATACAATTTTATGATTCAGTTAGAGGAATGTTCTAAATAGAAAAAAAATCTTGGATTCTGTTCTTCTGTAGATCAGGTAGCTTTGCTTTATTCTATGACTACACATTTAAACATACACCCATCCCCCAAATTAACTGGGGGAAAGTGTTGCAACAAATTTCTCTGAAAGAGGTCTCATTTTTAAGATGTATAAGGTGCTGATTCAAATATTTAAGATTTTTGTTATTTTTTTAATTAAGTAGGTGCTGTAGATGTGGGATGTTGTATGTATTTTCAGATGAGTCACTGTGGCATTTAAGAAGTTCGAGAGACTTAATTTCTGGGTAATTATTCATTTTATTAATAATGATACCATTTTAATAAAAGAGGTTAGTGGTACTTTAAAATGCCAAGTCAGCAGGCTCAAGGATTATACGGCCTTGGAAAATGAGTGTTCCAGAGGACAGCAGTCAACTCTGATTGTTTAACAAATAATAAGAGAGAACGAATATTACAATAAGGAGCTGGACCTTTCTAATGAATTTTAATTATGTCATTTACTTCTAAGTTATCCCCAGCAATCTAAACAAAGAATCTATATCCCCTACCTAAGCCAGCTCAAAAGACAATGGACAGAGCGTTTCACCTTAGATTAGAAATCTGATCTGGGTGGGGGAGTAGCAATACCCAGAATGAGGAAAATATTAATCCTATCTTCCATCAGCCCTGTCCTTAAGAGACTAAACAAGGAAACAGGACAAGGAAAAAAAAAAAGCTGGAGTCTCCCCAGTTTTAATAATTGGCTATTAATATGAGAGAAAAATAATCATTTCTCTCAACTCTATTGTTACGATAGTTTTAATTTTTTTTACTTTGTTACATGAAACCTCTCATAGAGTAGAGATAATCTATAAATGCTTTAATGGAGAAAGAAAACATGTCAATAAAATTTTATTTAAAAAATAGAAAATACAGTACTATTGGTCACAAGGTAAGTGATGGGGCTTGTTGTAGGGATCTCCAAGGGTATGGATGGTTCATTGAAAACAAAAATCTCTTTTACAACTCTATTTCACTTCAATGAGAATGAGAGTTCCCGGATCAGCAGCATCTTCATGTACTAAGTATAGTACATCCCAAGAAACACTTATTAAAGGATTTTGGTTGATGGTAATGGTGATAATTTGGTATTACTGTTCTTACTGTTGTAAAGATACAGCAATATGGTAAAAACAAAACCAACAAAAACAGTAGAAAGAATCAATTTCCCCACTTGGTTTGAAGTTAAGAAAAACTGGTTTAAAAAGCATCTTTTCCCTTGCTACCTGTGCAATGAAAAGCAAGTCACTTTAACTCTCTGGTACTCAGTTTCCTTATCTGTAAAATAAGGACTTTGGCTTAGACAGCCTCTAAAGTCCTTTCCAATCTGTGACTAGCCTGCCCTTACTTGACATGGCTTGGCGTTGATGGTGATACACTACACCTAGAATTATTACTAAGTAAAGATCATTCCCATCTCAGAAATATTTAAATTGGTTTTGTTTCTTTTCAAAAATGTGCCTCTGCATTTCTAGTTCACAGACTAAAGAGGAAGAATTAAACTACCTCCTACCTATCTTCTTACGTCTTGGAACAGAAGCAGCAGTGTCAGAAATCCTGTGAGAAAGCATATTTTTGTGAGATTTCTAGATCATTATTATAGATTTCAAAGATTTGCGTAAGATCTCAGGAACAAATCCTAACTTTCTGCAAGCTTATCCAACTAAACTTTTTTTTTCCCTCAGAAACACTTAAGGCCCCCTATCACACACTAATGTATGTTTAGACTTATTTGTATTTACCTTAGAAAAGTATCAACTGCACATTGGGCGTAGTATAATTAACTCACGTGCAATAGGTTAGTATCAAGTCTCCTATATGTTTGTTTCTTCCTGAACAATGTTTACAATTGTATAAAAAAGAGATTATAAGAAAATTAATCTAGGTCTATGTGGCATTGGAAGATAACACCTTGTATTAAAATTTTCCATTTTTATAGCTCCTCTCAAAGCAGGAATACCAAGAAGCTTATACATTTGGCTTAGTGTCCTTCAGGGAATAGTAAAAGCATGGATTTTAGAGTCAGAAGTTAGAAGTCAGTGGATTTGGGCCCCAGTTCTGCAACATTAATTGTGTGGCTTGGAACAACTTACTTAGTTAAACTTTCTGAGCCTGTTTCTTCATAGATAAACTAGGCATAATATTTGTTCTGTCAATCTAATTATTATTTTATAGAAAAAGTTTTGTAAATCTTAACATGCTACATAAATGTGAGTTGTTTTTATTGGTGAATCCACAAAATGTACCAGAAAGGTTAAGCCAAGAAGACAAGGCCCAAAAAATCAGTGAAATTTTCTATAATCACACTGGAAGTCAGTGACAGAATTTGAACAACTGTGTCTGACACCATTCAGCAAATTTGTAAATTCGACCTGCATCACAAAAAATTTTCTTGCTTAGGGAATGAAGGCTGTATTGAATGACTGCTGTTTTAAGTTCTTAATGTATTTTTGTTGTTGTTGCTGTTGTTGTTGTTGTTGTTGTTGTTGTTGTTGTTGTTGTATGTGTGTGCTTATTCACTCTTTCATCCCCAAAGTCCAGTATAGTTTAAACTTTTAATACATATCCCAATGAGCAATTCTCCTTCTCTTCTTCCTCCTTCTCACTCTCTCTTTCTTCCTCTTTTCTTTTTTCCTTCCTTTCTTTTTTCTTCCTTCCTTCTCCTCTTCCTCCTCCTTCTCCTACTCTTCCTTCTCCTTCTCCCCTCCCTCCCCTTTCCCCTTCCCCTCCCTTTCTCCCTCCCTTTTCTTCTTCTTGTTCTTCTTCATCTTCTTCTCTTCTTTCTTTTTCTTCTTCCTCTCTTCCTCCTCCTCCTCCTCCCTTTCCCTCATCTCCTCCTCCCCTTCCCCCTTCTCCTCCTCTTCTTTCTTTTTTCACCAATTTATTTATTTATTTTTAGTTTTCAACATTCACTTCCACAAGATTTTGAGTTCCAAATTTTCTCCCAATCCCTCCCCTCCCCCCACCTCATTACAGCTTGCATTCTGATTCCCCCTTCACTCAATCTGTTCTCCCTTCAATTCCCCCTCCCCCGCCTTTTCTTATCCCTTTCTCCTTCTATTTTCCTGTAGGGTAAGATAGATTTCTTTGCCCCTTTGCCTGGGTATCTTATTTCTTAGTTGCATGCAGAAACCATTTCTAACATTCCTTTTTAAAACTTTGAGTTTCAAATTCTCTCCCCTCCTCCCTCCACTCTCCATCATTGAGAAGGCAAGTAATTCAACATGGGCCGTACATGTGTAGTCATGCAAAACACTTCCATAATAGTCATGTTGTGAAAGACTAACTATATTTCCCTATTTATTCTATTCTCTCCTTTGTCCCTGTCCCTTCTCAAAAGTGTTTGTTTCTGATTATCCCCCTCCCTCAATCTGTCCTCCCTTCTGTCACTCCCTCCCTCTCTTATCCCCTTCCCCCCTACTTTCCTGTAGAGTAAGATAGATTTCCATATCTAATTGGCTGTGTATGTTATTCCCTCCTTAAGCCAAATCTGAAAGCACAATTCACTCATTCTTTCTCACCTCCCCCCTCTTCCCCTCCACTGTAAAAGCTTTTTCTTGCCTCTTTTATGTGAAATAATTTATCCCATTCTACCTCTCCCTTCCTCTTCTCCCAGTACATTCCTTTCTCACCCCTTAATTTTCTTTTTTAGATATCATCCCTTCATATTCAACTCACACCTCTCCCCTCTGTCTGTATATATTCCCTCCAACTATCCTAATAAGAAAGGTCTCATGAGTTACAAATATTATCTTTCCATGTAGGAATGTGAACAGTTCAACTTTAATAAGTCCCTTATAATTTCTCTTTCCTGTTTACCTTCTCATGCTTCTCTTGAGTTTTGTATTTGAAAGTCAATTTATCTATTTAACTCTGACTTCCCAAGAATGCATTAAATTCCTCTACATCATTGAATGTCAATTTTTCCCCTCATTGATTACACTCAGTTTTGCTTGGTAGGTGATTCTTGGTTTTAATCCTAGCTCCTTTGACCTCTATAATATCATATTCCAAGCCCTCTGATCCCTTAATGTAGAAACTGCTAAATCTTGTGTTGTCCTGATTGTGTTTCCACAATACTTGAATTGTTTCTTTCTGGCTGCTTGCAATATTTTCTCCTTGACCTGGGAACTCTGGAATTTGGTTGTAATATTCCAGTTTTTCTTTTGCGATTTCTTTCTGGATGTGATTGGTGGAGGCTTTCAATTTCTATTTTCCCTTCTGCTTCGAGAATAACAGGGCAGTTTTACTTGATAATTTCTTGAAAGATGAAGTCTAGACTCTTTTTTTTTAAATCATGACTTTCAGGTAGTTCAATAATTTTTAAATTATGTCTCCTGGATCTATTTTCCAGGTCAGTTGTTTTTCCAATGAGATATTTCACATTGTCTTCTATTTTTTTTTCATTCTTTTGGTTTTGTTTTATAATTTCTTGATTTTTCATAGTCATTAGCAGCCATTTGTCCCATTTTAACTTTTAAGGAATTATTTTCCTCAGTGATCTTTTGGACCTCCTTTTCCATTTGCCCACTTCTGCTTTTTAAGGCATTCTTCTCCTCATGAGCTTTTTGGATCTCTTTTACCATTTGGGTTAGTCTGTTTGTTAAGGTATTATTTTCTTCAGCAATTTTTTGGATCTCCATTAGCAAGCTGTTGACTCGTTTTTCATGATTTTCTTGCATCACTCTCATTTCTGTTCCCAATTTTTCCTCTACTTCTCTTACTTGACTTTCAAAATTGTTTTTGAGCTCTTCCATGGCCTTAGACCAATGCACAATCTTCTTGAGGGCTCTGGATTTAGGAGCTTTGACTTTGTGGTCTTCTTCTGGTTGTATGTTTTGATCCTCCTTGTCACCAAAGTAAGATTCTATGGTCTGAGTTTTTTTTCCTTCTGTTTGCTCATCTTCCCAGACAGTTCTTTGACTTTTTAACTCTTTGTTAAGGTATAATCTGCTTTTGGTGTGGAGGGTTAGGGTCTGCTTACAGTGTGGAGAATGTACTGTCCTAAGCTTCAGGGGTTTTGTGCAGCTATTTTTCAGAGATACTTCTAGGGACCTGTAAATTTTCAGTTCTTGCAAGGTGGTATGATCTAAGGAGAGGTGTTTATTCTTCTCCTGGTTTGTGCTCTGGTCTGTGAGGGACCATAAGGACTCTTTCCTGCCCTGGAAATGAGAGTAGGGTTCCCTCTCCACTGCTGCCACAAGCTCTGCTATGCCAATGCTCTTTCTCACCCCAGGACTGCCACTCAGGACTGGACCCAGATCCAAACATAGGCAAAGCAAGAGAATCCTGCCTCAGAGCCAGCAAAGAGATCTCTGCAATCCCTCTCTCATCAGCCACTTGATTCCCCCAACTGTCTAAAGGCCAAAAGCTCTGGAAGCAGCCACCACCCCAGGGCTACATCAAGACTGGGGCTGGACCATTCTCCTCTCTCACCCAGGTCTGACAAACCTTTCCCACTGACCCTCTAAATTGTCTTTGGTGTTCATGGGTTGAAAAGTCTGGAAACTGCCACCGCTCTCCTTGATTTGGTTTCCTGAGGCTTGCTCCAGGTTCACTGAGGCCTGGTCTTTGTCTGCACTGCTCACACTGAACTGCACTCCTCTCCCAGACCGGTACAAAGGACTTTTGCCATCAACCATCTAGGTTGTCTTGGGCTGGAAATTTGCTTCACTCTGTATTTTCATGGATTCTGCTGCTCTATAATTTGTTTAGAGCCATTTTTACATCTATTTGGAGGGGTTTGGGGGACAGCTCAAGCAAGTCACTGCTTTTACTCTACCATCTTGGCTCCACCTACAATCAGGAGTGCCTTCTCCTTTCACTTCACTCTCTTATTCCCTTTCTACTTCTTTTCTTTTGTCTTCAAGATTACCTTTTATTAATTTCATTAGTCACTTATCTTGGCCAGTTTATATCACACGATGTGCAACCATATATCCGATTTTGTCCATGTATTTCCATAAAAAATAATGTTTCCATAAAGAGGCAGCTGGGTGGTACAATGGATAGAGTGCTGGGCCTGGAGTTAGGAAGATTCATCTTCCTGAGTTCAAATCTGGCTTCAGACACCTACTAGCTATGTCACCCTGGGCAAGTCACTTAAACCTGTTGGCCTCAGTTTCTTCATCTGTAAAATGAGAAAAGGAAATGGCAAACAACTATAGTACCTTTGCCAAGAAAACCTCAAATGGGGTCACAAAGAGTCATACACAACTGAAACAATTCAACAACATTTCTCCAGAGAAGATCAAGGTTGGAGGCCTTTCCCTGTCTTTATTGTTTCCTCATTATACCAGTATACGTTGTCCACCTGTTGCCCCTCATTCCTGCCATATCACTAGCCTTGACATACATGTCCCTGCTGATGTCTTTCAAGCCACTTGTCACACACAAGACATCAGTGGCAATAGTCATATCATGATAATTATATTTTTTGTATTTATATAGTTATTTATACTCAAAAGTTACTTCATGAACATTTCTTCATCTGATTTTCTTAATAATCTATGTCAGATGAAGAGTGATGGTATTATCTGTTTTATAGACAAGGAAAGCAAGGCCCAGAAAGATGAGGTGAATTGCCCAAGCTTATATATCTTTTAAGTGGAAGAATTAGGACTTAAAGTCAGATGTTGATAGCAGTTATCTGTTAACAAATATTACTAGATTTCAAATTACCCACGATACACATGAAAGACAGTTCCTGCCCTCAAGGGGCTTACAATTTAAAAAGGGAAACCACACACAAAAGGAGGCAAGAAGCTGGGGGTTACCAGGTGGTACCCAGCATGGAGACATCTTGTTCAGTGGAGTTGAAACCAGTAAGAGCAGCAAATGCAGGGTGGAGTGAGCAGAGGCCAATTTCTGCCACCTATAAAGAAAGGCATCAGGAGGAATTTGGTACTCCACCCTCTAGTCCTTCAATCAGAGGGAAGAAGAGAGGCTGAGAGACATGTGGTATCAATCAAGGCTTGAGTTAGCTTCACACAATATTCTATTCTCTGAAAGCAAATATAATCAGGAAAAAGAAAGACACAAAACACTGGAGTGCATAGCTTTTCTTCAGTCAAGATCAAATTTCTTGCTTCTTCTTTATTATTACAAGTATTTGGTTAGTCAATTAACGTGTATTTAAGCACCTACTATGTTCCAGGTAATGTGATAGTTTCTGGAGATTCAATTTCAGAGGACATTTAATCTATTGATCATGTTCCTCCTCCTTCTCCTTTTCTTCTTCCCCTTCTCATCACCATTATCATCACCACTACTATGCTTAGTAATGGAAGGCAATGAAGGAAGATTCTTCATTGAAAGAAACTTATTTGCATAAATTTGCAGACTCCCATTGGCCACAACTATTTGAGGTTCTCACTTTTTCCATTTTGCTTCCACAAACCAGTAAATTAAGTAAAGCAAAGCAATGAGTGCATCTGGCTGCTTTGTTATTGCATACATGTGGTCTATGCCTGAAGGGGAAAGGCATTGTTGAGTGTCAAAAGCTATTTGAGTTTTCAATTGTTTCCTTACCAGTCAATCAACCAATATTTATTAAGGCCCTACAATGTTCAAGCACTGTGATCCACATTGGGGATTTTTATAACAGGAAGGTCAGAGCTTTCAGTTATTTTATTTCCAAGGGCAAGGAATCAATGACTACCCCAAGCCTCGGTTTCTGAAAGGCACTTAGAAGTCTTGCCAAACTTCTATTCAACTCTTTGTGAGGTCCATAGAAGAATCAGTTGATTTAGTTATGTAAAAGAAAAGTTTTATTTAGAAAACTATTGACACTATCAGCCAAATTGATTTCTATGTATTTTCATTGTGTTAATTTTGTTTTCTGCGTATGGTTTCAAAGGTTAATATTTTTGGTTTAAAGGAATAAATAATGATCCACTATTAGCAAAATAAAAGAGAGATTTGGGTTCCTATAGTAACAATTGGTTAGAACTTTTTTTCTTTTAAAGTTTGAAATATTACTGTTGTGTTTTTCACAAGTTAAAAAATTCTGGGGTTCTCATCAAACTTATTTCTCTTTGTAAATGAACAAAAACAGATACAATTGCCCTAATTACCTCATTAACATTATCATTTTTATATTCTACCCTTTTCTAGACATAATAAAATATCTCTATATACTATTTAACCACTAAGTTATTAAAACCACCAAATTAGTCTTTATTTCTGAGCTATGAATTTTACTTGAAATATTCTAATTGAAGTAGATAAAAAGATTGTTAGAACTGAAACATCTTAAAAAATGAATGGCTATCCTCTAACACAGAAGAAGTAGGTTATAGAATATAATCCACATTGTTTTCAAATCAATTTTATTTCCTAAAGATGTAAATTTTCCCCAAAACCCAGATTTGAAGTCAAACCAATCAAACATCTCTCATTTAATCCTCGCTATAAGCCTGGAGGATAGATGCTGTTATTATAACCATTGTCCATAGAGAGTTGAGCAAACCAAGAGAGACAGAGGTGACTTCCCCAGAGTCACACAACCAGTAAGTGTCTGAGACTAGATTTGAAATCAAATTTGAACATCCTGGCTCTAGGCCCAGGACTCTCTCCATTGGGCTACCTAAATGCTACTAGAAGTGTCAGTGACTTGTAGTCCTCTAATTTTGTCCCTGAGTTTTTTTTGTTTGTTTTTGTTTTTCATATTTCTTATTTCCCAGTTGCATGTAAAAACATTTTTTTAAACATGTGTTTTTAAAACTTTGGGTTCCAAATTTTCTCCCTTCCTCCCTCCCCACCTACCCTCATTGATAAGGCAAGCAACTAAATATAGGTTATATATGTGCAGTTATGTAAAACACTTCCATAGTAGATATGCTCTGAAAAACTAACTCTATTTCCCTTAATCTATCCTGCCCATCCATTTATTCTTTATTCTTTCTTTTGACCCTGACCCTCCTCAGAAGTATTTGCTTCTGATTACCCCCTTTCCCAATCTGTCCTCCTCTCTATCATTCCCCTACTCTCTTGTCCCCTTCCCCCCCTATTTTCCTATAGGGTAAGACAGATTTCCACACCCAATTGAGTGTGTATGTTATTCCCTCCTTAAGTCAAATCCTATGAGAATAAGATTCACTCATTCCCTCTCACCTTCCCCCATTTCCCCTCCACTGTAAGAGCCTTTTCTTTTCTGTTGTTTTTTATTGAGGGATAATTTACCCCATTCTACCTCTCCCTTTCTCCTTCTCCTAGTCTATTCCTCTCTCACCCCTTAATTTTATTCTCCAGATATGACCCCTTCATTTTCAACTCACCCTGTGCCTTCTATCTATCTATCTATCTATGTATCTATCTATCTATCTATCTATCTATCTATCTATCTATCTATATCTATCTATATGGACATATAATTTTTTCCCTTCCAACTACCTTAATACTGACCAAGGTCTCATGAGTTACAAATATCATCTTTCCATGCAGGAATGTAAACAGTTCAACCTTAATAAGTCTCTTATGATTTTCTCTTTCCTGTTTACCTCTTCATGTTCCACTCAAATCTTGTATTTGAAAATCAACTTTTCTATTCAACTCTGGTCTTTTCATCAAGAATGCTTGAAAGTCCCCTATTTCACTGAATGACCATTTTTTCTCCTGAAGGATTATACTCAGTTTTGCTGGGTAGGTGATTCTTGGTTGTAATCTTATCTTCTTTGCCCTCCAGAATGTTATATTCTATGCCCTCTGGTCCCTTAATGTAGAAGCTGCTAAATCTTGTGTTATCCTGATTGTATTTCCACAATAATTGAATTGTTTCTTTCTGGCTGCTTGCAATATTTTCTCCTTCAGCTGGGAACTCTGGAATTTGGCTACAATATTCCTAGGAGTTTTCTTGTGGGGATCTCTTTCAGGAGGAGATCAGTGGATTTTTTCAATTTCTATTTTGCCCTCTGGTTCTAAAATATCAGGACAGTTTTCCTTGATCATTTCTTGAAAGATGATGTCTAGGCTCTTTTTTTGATCATAGCTTTCAGATAGTCCAATAATTTTTAAATTCTCTCTCTTGGATCTATTTTCCAGGTCAGTTGTTTTTCCAATGAGATATTTCATATTGTTTTCTAATTTTTCATTCTTTTGGATTTGTTTTACAGTGTCTTCATTTCTTATAAAATCACTGGCTTCCAATTGCTCTATTCCAATTTTTAGGGAAGTATTTTCTTCAGTCATCTTTTGGACTTCCTTTTCCATTTGGCCAATTTTGCTTTTTAGGGCAGTCTTCTCCTCATTGGCTGTTTGGACCTCTTTTGCCATTTGGGTTAGGCTATTTTTTAAGGTATTATTTTCTTCAGTTTTTTTTGGGGGGGTCTCCCTTAGCAAGCTGTTGACTTGTTTTTCATAATTTTCTTGCATCACTCTCAGTTTTTCCTCTACTTCTCTTACTTGCTTCTCAAAATCCCTTTTGAGCTCTTCCAAGGCCTGGGACTGATTCATATTTTTCTTGGAGGCTTTGGATGTAGGCACTTTGGCTTTGTTGTCTTCTTCTGGTTGTATGTTTTGATCTTCTTTGTCACCAAAGTAAGATAATATAATCTGACTCTTTTTGCGCTGCTTACTCATGATCCCAGCCAATTACTTGAGCTTTTAACTCTTTGTTAAGGTAAAAGTCTGATTCCAATGTGAAGAGTGTACTGTCCCAAGCTTCAGGGGTTTGTACAGCTGTTTTCAAAGGTACTTCTAGGGACCTGTAAATTTTCAGTTCTTCCAAGGCACTATGATAAGGGGCAAGGTGTTTCCTCTCCACAGCCACAACAAGCTCCACTGCACCAGCGTTCCTCCTCGCCCCAGGACCACCCCTCAGAACTGTGGCCCAGATCCAAGCACAGGTAAAGCAAGAGATTCCTGCCTCAGCCCTGGCACAGAGATCCTTGAAATCCTCCTCTGATCAGCTACTGAATTCCCCCTCAGTCTGTGGGCCAGAAGCTCAGGCAACAGTCGCTGCCCCAGGCCATGCTCGAGACTTGAGACTGAGACCTAGCTCCTCTCTCACCTCAGTCACAGACTTTTCTCACTGACCTTCCACATTGTCTTAGGCGTTCCTGGGTTGAGAAGTCTGGAAACCGCCACAGCTGCCCGTGATTCAGTCCTCTGAGGCCTGATTCAGTGTGGCTGCGGCCTGCGCCCACACCAAACTGCGCTCCTCTCCCAGCCCGGCGCAATATACCTTTCCGATCAACCATCCAGGCTGTCTTGGGCTGGAAATTTGTTTCACTCTGTCTTTTTGTGGGTTCTGCTGCTTTAGAATTTGTTTAGAGCCATTTTTTTAGGTATTTGGAGGGTTTTGGGAGAGAGCTCAAGACAGTCACTGCTTTCCCTCTGCCATCTTGGCTCCACCCCCGGAAGTGATCTGTCCCTGAGTTTTGCATTCTAATAATTTGTTCAGCTGTTTTGTGGACTGTATCTCACTCTGTCTAGACATATGATTACAAAATGGCTTATCTTGTCTCCATCTCTTGCTCCTCCAAATGGTCATATTTTTGCTGAAGACAACACTGTGATCCCAGTCATTTGGGTTCATAACCTTAGAGATGTCCTTGAATCCTTCCTTTTCCTCATTCCTTGTATCCAATGAGCAACTAATCCATGTCTATCTTAGTGCCACAACCTCTATCATCCACTGCCTCGCTTCCCCTGCCTTTCCTCACTTAGATGCCATCCCCTTAACTCAGAGAATCTTCACTTTCTGTTTAGGCTACTTCATTAGCTGCCGAATTGGTGTTCCTCCTTTCAGTAGGATCTCCCCTCCCCAGTCCATCCTTCACATAACTGACAAAACAATCTTCATATCTGACCATGTCACTTCAGTGATCAGAAACCTTTGTCATTTCCCTATCAACACTAAGGTAAAATATAAATTCCTCAATCTGTCATTTAAAGCCCTCAATGATTTGACTCCTACCTACCTTTCCAGTCTGATTCTGTGCTGCTGTACCCCTTTTTGAACTATTTCAGCCAAAAAGCAGTCCTTTCATGTACTCAAACTTTCCATTCCATCACTTAAATCTATTCCTTTACATAGGCTGTCTCCCATTGTGGAATGCCTTCCGTCCTCACCCCCATTCAGAATCATTAACTTTCTTAAAGTCTCACATCAGCTACCATACCTGAATTTATTTTTGTATGTGTTATATTCTCTTCCCTTACCACCACTACACCACCACTATGTGTGGGTACACATGTGTGCACACACAGCACACACACAGCTATTAGCTTCTAGATGGGTAAAACTTCTTTTTTTGTTGTTGCTTATATCTTTGTAACCATCAGCTCTAGTACAGTGATTTGAATACTTTTTTTTTTGGTGGGGGAGGGGGGTTGGGAGAAGGTCCAGAACTGTGATTTTATTGATATAGGAAACTCCTGGAAAGGAAACTGTGTCTACCAATGTAGGTCTGAAACTAATTTGCGATTTGTGGTCTTAAAGAGTTTTTTGAAGACACTGAGAGGTTAAGTGGCTTGCCCAGAATGTGAAAGACAGGACTAGAATATGTGTTCCTGATTCCTAAACCAGCTCTCTATCTACTACACTGTAACCTGCATGTAACAGGCACATAATAAAGGCTGTTGATTTACTGAACTGCTATCAGTTCTGGTTCAGCTTTAGGAACTGATGAAGATGATTCAAGAATTCAGTCTTTCTCACCTATGTTTGCCAGGAATAACTGGAATTAGACCTGTCTGCAGGGTCCAGATGATCACCTATAGAGGGGACTCTATCTCCAGTATGGGCTGGAATAGATGACTTCTAGGGTTTCTTAGAACTATGAGTCTCTAGGATTCTATGACAATGAAAAAAGGAACAATGACCATTATCTTTGAAATATTTACAACTGAAATGAGAGTGGGAAAGACAGAGACACTGAGACAGTGACAGAGAGAGAGAGAGAGAGAGAGAGAGAGAGAGAATATCTCCTCCATTAGAATATAAGATCCTTCAGAGCTGGAACTGTTTTGCTTTTCAATTCATATCCAAACTGCTTAGCAGAATGCTTTGAAAAGAAAGAAAGAAAGAAAGAAAGAAAGAAAGAAAGAAAGAAAGAAA
>NW_020940358.1:11212592-11228320 GCF_900497805.2 Vombatus ursinus
AAAGAAAGAAAGAAAGAAAGAAAGAAAGAAAGAAAGAAAGAAAGAAAGAAAGAAAGAAAGAAAGAAAGAAAGAAAGAGAAAGGAAGGAAGGAAGGAAGAAAAAAAGAAAGAAAAAGAACAGATGAAGGAGGGAGGGAGGAAGAAAAGAAGGAAGAAGGAAAAGGGAAAGACAAACACTTTAACAAATGCTTTTTCTTTCTTTTTCATTCATTCATTCACTCAGTCATTCTTTTATATATTCTTTGTTATACATCAGGAGGTCACATTTTTCACTATATAACATATGCATCTCTATGCATGTATTCATATATACATAACGCATATACATCAATGAATCTACTAAAGATATTAACTATTTATTATTACATAAGGATAACTCATTGCTCCATATAAACCAACAACTTTATTATGGTGTTTAGAATCCACCACCACCACCCCTTTTGCTTTTCACATTCATTGCATAAAAACAAATTGCACCATATTATTTATTATCTAGGAACATTTGCAAAAAATAGTTATGCTCCCCAAAACTAAAACTAAGAATTGGAGATGTATTTAATTATAACAAAGGCTTTGTCAAATTATTTTTCTCTGTGACAACCCAAATATGTATTGTATTATTTGTGGATCAGTCTGTCTAATATCAGCACACATTTCTGTTTATTGACTCATTTTATCATGCAAAAGTGTCACAAGTTTCTTATTAATCTGTCCCCTAAGGATCAAAATGCCTTAATAAATATGTTACTTCGTTTAGATCTGGGATAAAATGAAATTGCTAGTTAAATGTACTCTGACGCTGAATGAAAATACTTCACGTAATTGAAAATGCAAACCTGTGATATAAATCCAAGGGACTAATAAAGTCTGCAGCTCTATGTTCTCTTAATGGTCAATTAGGGCCTACTTTCCCCAAAATAAATAACATCAAGTTTCATTCTAAATTGTCTTGGATTTTTGCTAAGTGGTTAAGTTCTCAGTAGGGCTGTACACTTTGCATCTGGATGAGAAAGAGATTCCAAGTTCACAGATGATGTGCTTGGAAGAGTAGGTGGATATTGTTACCATAAAGCAGAACCAGGCTAGTGTTTCCAAAGAACACGTGGAGAAAGCTAGCAGGTAGAGCCTAAGACAATGAAAACATTGAGTTAAACCTCCTAGCAGATTCCAGAATAATTTTGCCGCTTTCCGTTATTTTTCTTGACTATGTATGAGAAGAGCTATGAATTCCTCCAGATCTGTTCATCCCTTTCAATAATAGTCAACATATTATTTCTTTCTTTTGTTTTTTAAATTTTATTGATAACTTTGTTTTTTTACATTTTCAAATATATTCCTCCCAACTCCCCTACCCTGAAACACACTCTTTGTAACAAAAAATAAAAAGGAAAGAGGGGAAAAAAAAGAATGGTTCACTAAAAGGACACAGCATGTCAACCAAATCTGATGGTTTATGCAGTGTTCCCTGATCATAGCTCCCTGCCTCCGCAAAGAAGGGAAGGAAATATACTATCTCGTCTCACTCAGCTTGGTAGTAATAATATTGATGATGATGAAGAGGAGGAGGAAAAGGAGGATGCTGTCAAGGAGGGGGGATAATAATGATGATAGCTTTTCTATAGCACTTTAAGGGTTGCAAAGTACATTGCAAATATTAAGTTGCTTTGTTGTTGTTGTTGCTGTTGTTGTTGTTGTAGTTCAGTCATTTCAGTCATTTCTGACTCTTCATGACCCCATTTAGGGTTTTCTTGGCAAAGATACCGGAGTGGTTTGCCATTTCTTTCTCTAATTATGTCATTTTATACTCTCAAAAACCCTGGAATATAGGTGCTGTTGTTATCTACATTTTGCAAATGAAGAAATTGAAGCTGAGAGGGGTTAAGTGGGTTTCCCATAGTCACACAGATTAGAAGTGTTTGGGGCCAGAGATGAACTCAGGTCTTCTTGAACTCACGGTCTACCTCTCTGTTCTCTGCTTCACCTCACTGTTGTTGTCATTCAATCATTTTCAGTCATGTCCAACTCTTTGTGACTCCATTTGGAATTCTCTTAGCAAAGACACTGGAGTGGTCTTCCAGTTCTTTCTCCAGCTCATTTTACAGATGAGGAATCTGAGGTAAATGGGCTTAACTGGTCACACAACTAGTGTGTGTCTGTGGCTAGATTTGAACTTAGGAAGATGAGCCTTCTGGCTCTAGGCCTGACACACTAGCTAAGGTAACACCTAGTTGCCTGCTTGGTTATCATAATTACACAGTTTTCAGTCTAATCTTTGTGGCTCTTTTTTGTGGCAACCTCAAAGTTGTAATTTGCATTTCTCTTATTATTTGGAGCAATATTTCATATGGTTGTCAATAGTGGGTTATTTCTCTATTTGTTAATATTTTTGACCTCCTATCCATTGAGGAATAGTTCTTAGTATTATATACTTGCATTATTCCCTGAATATTTTGAATCATCATAATACTTCTTGAATTATAGTTTATTTTATATGTTTCCTCTGGGCCATATTAGTCATATGAGAAATGAAATTTAAGAAGTGGTCATTATAACCGAACATCATTAAATTTGGTGTTATACAAATGGCAACTATTGAATTCCATTAAATATTCAAGTATAAAGACTTTATTTAGACTTCATTTCTCATTTGGCAATATAGCATGTCTAAGAGAAAATTCATCAAATATCCCCTAACAAATCTATAATTAAGCTGAAGAGGAATTGATCCAGATTTGATTTCTTTAGGGATAAAATTTTAGGTTCCACAGGAACAATTCAGTCCTGCTTGACATAGACCAAATGACTGTCTCCCTCAGAATCAGATTTGTTTTCAGAGTAAGCATTTCTGTGTTGCTTTCTCAGGAATAGTTGAGTCCACAGATAAAAAGAACTTGCATTTATATAGGGATTTATAGTTTGCAAACCACCTTTCTCACAACATCTCTGTGAGGTAAGTAGTACAAGGATTTATTTTCCCCATTTTATAGTTGAAGAAACAGGCTGATAGTAGTGAAGGGGCTTCACCAAATACCTACAAAGTAACAGAACCAGAACTCAAATGAAGCATTTTAGGGTTTCCAGTCAGGAATTCTATTCCCTACAACACATCACCTCCTTTAGACAGACGTATTAAGAAATACTCATTTTCAGGAGTTATTCTTTTTTTCCCTTTCATATAGGATCAAAATCTGAAGCTGGCCTTAAGGACATTGTTCTTGCTTCTGGTAATGACTAATGACATCAACTACTCTCTCCCCTCTCCTCTCTCTTCTCTTCTCTCTCCTCCTCCTCCTTTTCTTCTTCTTCTTCTTCTTTTTCTCCTTCTTCTCCTTCTCCTTCTTCTTCTCTCTCCTGTTCTTTGAGCTTGTGAAATTCAGAAGAATGAACTACCAGAAGTCCAGCAACCAGAGTTTTGAGCAGTGGAGTCTGGTAAGGAACAAAGGTCCAAGTGACCTGATTAATCCATCATAACAATGGATCAAGGACATAAAGAGGAAGTCCATCAGCCATGCTACATTCATAAGTGAATGTTTTATAACAACTGCTTTAAGTTTGAGCCTAGAGACAGAGGTGATATGGGAAAGACTGTGGCTGGGGATATTGGGGAAAATTTGTATTTTTCTATTCTTGTTATAACTTCTCAGGAAATATCTCTATCATATTCCCTCAGGAAATATCCCTGGTGTTCACCATGATGGTTAGTTGATACTAGGGAACCAATCCCTTGGTTAATCAATGGCATAAAGGACTTACTAACTGCAAATGGCAATTTAAAATTGAGAACACATCATAATGAGAATTCAAGCCAGCAGGAATAGAAGGACATTCCCTACCCTTCAGGGGTACTTCTGGAACCCAAGGGGAAGCAAGGTAGTTCAATGATAAAGCACCAGGCCTGAAGTCAGGAAGACTTGAGTTCAAATCTGGCCTTTGATACTTACTAGCAGTGACTGGGCAAGTCACTCAACCTTTTTTGCCTCAGTTTTCTCATCTGCAAAATGAGCTGGAGAAAGAAATGGCAAATCATTCCAATATCTTTGTCAAGAAAATCCCAAATGGGGTAATAAAGGATAGTACACAACTGAAAAATGACTGAACAACAACTGGCGCCCCAAAGACAAAATGTAGCCTTTCTTTAAGAACCCCACTTAGCAGTGAAAGTTTCAGTTGTGATGGGGATCCCTAACCTCTACAAAAGCTATTTATAGATGAGAAAACTGAGGTTAAGGGGTCAAAGAATCATAGATTTTGAGCTGAGATTGACTTTAGAGCTCAGTCTAGTTCAACTCTTTTATTTTATAGATGAGGAAACTAGGGCCCATGTAGTCTCAGTGCTATGTCCTAGGTCATTCAAATAGCAAGTGTTAAAAGAAACATTTTTAACTTCAGAGCTACTGGTTTTTATAATGCATCATACTTTCCTCACCTTTCTTTGTGAAATCTCCTTTAATAAATTCTAGTACATCTGCACTTAGGCCTAAAAACACTGTGTCCCAGTGGTTAATGGACTGGCTTGTCAGGTCCTCTGCCAGGGAACTAAAGTTGTTCATTTGTTGTCTTCACTCATTTGTATTGGCATCCAGGGTCTTTAGAGCTTAACATATAGAGTTCCATGAATATTAATTCGGAAGTCTCTTTAGAAAGGATGCCTGGTACAACAGAGAGCTGTGATCATAGAGGAAGGAAAGAGAGGATCAGAGCTCTGATAAGCAACTTACATAAGAATGTGGAAGCACATTTCACTCATGGGGATTAATCTGATTTGGATTATGCCTTCCCATTTGTCAACTAGTACTGACTATCTGTGGATCATGTGGTTTTCTGATATCTCAAGTCTGTGATTTCAGCAGCAGACAATCAGCCCTCGTCCCCTACCTCTGTTTTTGGCACTTGGGAAAATGAAAACAAACAGCTCCTCTAAAAATCACTTAGGGAAGTTTGACATGGCCCTAATTGGAACTCAGGTGCAAAGCTTGAGGTTTTTTTGTTTTTGTTTTTGTTTTCAGGCTAATTAAGCAGCTCAGATGCTGTTGAGGAAGAAGGAGCAGGGATGGATCAAAGGAGGGGGAGGGGGAGTGGACAGAAGTAGAAATAGAACAAATACGTTTAAGCCATAATATTGGTAAGTCTATCTACTCCATTTCTGACCTTTCTAGTTTCTGGCTCAATTTTATCACCTGTGAATGTTTGCCATGAGCTTTAAATGAGATAATTTATGTAAAAAGCATTTTTTGCAAACTTCGAAGTACTATGTAAATGCCAGCAATAGTAATATGATAATGTTAAAAGTTTTTGAAAAATGAGGATTCATAAAATAAACTTTTGGAACCCAAAGATGGGTAAATGCTTGAAAGATATCATTTTACAATCTTACAGAGGAGTTTCAGAATTTATGAGCCTAGCAACTATTCTGTTTGACTTGAAAATTTTTATTGGGCTCTTCTCTGCTGGATCTCTCTCTCCCTGACCACCTTATACAGTATTAAAAGAAGGTGGGTAGAGGTCATTTACTTATTTCTAAAGTCTCTTCCTATTTAAGTATTATGAATATATGATATACCTTTACCTAGTCATTTTCAGATGAGCAATCTAAGGAGTTGTGGATATCTAAGTTCAATTCTTGCCTCAGATCTTACTAGCTTTTTAACTCTTGGCAAGTTACTTTAGCTCTGTGAGTCTCAATTTCCTCATTTATAAAACAAAAATAATAATATCTACCTCCCAGGGTTGTTGCAAAGATAAAATGAGCTGTTTGTATAACAGTATTGGCCTTGGCTACCATTGACTGAAGGTGAGATACATTTTATTTCTTCCCTCATCCATGATTCTCAGGTATCCTTAATGGAAGGGAAGAGGATTCAATTCATAGCTCAAATCAGTTCCCATATAGTTTGGTCTCACCAAATTCCAAGTCCAAAGCCCTCCTAAGCCCCTATCCTAACACTTTGAGTCTGCAGAGTTTCCCTGATGGACTAGATACAATATACAACCTGGAATCTTGTCTCCAAAGTTGCCATAGCTTCTGGGTCTGGAACTTCCATTGCCTGCACCTAGAACTAAAAAGAACAAATGAAATAGAGCAAAATCCCAAGGACCACAGTGTACGAAAGGGGATAAGGAAAATGTAGCATTTCCCCCACATCCAGTCCAGTACATGATGAGAAAGAGAGTGAAAATGAGAGCGAGAGAGAGAGAGAGAGAGAGAGGGAGAGAAAGAGAGAGAGGGAGAGAGAGAGAGAGAAGATTCCTTAATGTGTAAATTGGGGAAGTTGACTTTTAATTCATGGTGAAATTGTAACATATATATATTAGTGATTCTCCCCTCTTTATAATCACTTCAAACCACATCCTCCTCCCCTCCCCTACCTTTATTACAAGAGAGAGCTGGCCCTTGTAACAAAGATTAAAAAGACTTAGACAGGGGTTGTAGGAAAGAATCAGTTTAGCAAAACCAGCTAACACATTAACTTGTCTCATAGCATATGCAATATTTCACATCCACAGACCTCTCATCTTTGCAAAAAAAGAGAGGGAGGCACATGTTCCCAACTCATCACTGGCATAAAGTTTTGTCATTATAACTACATAGCATTCAGTTCTGTATTGTTTTATTTCTTATTCTTTTTGGCTTCATTATTTCTCTTTTCTTTCAGTCTATTTCAATATTTATTATCTGATTCATGGAGGAAAGGCATAAATATTTATATAGCACTTGATATGTGACAACCTTTTAATACAACTCTACACTATGACCTGTCTGTCTTAGGTAACTTTGCATGGCATAGCTCATAGTTTCATGGAGCTATGGAAGAAAGGAAGGAAGGAAGGAAAGATTTATTAAGTGCCTATGATGTGCCAGGCACTGTGCTAAGTGACTTAAAACATCTCATGTTTTTCTCACACAACCCTGTAACGTAAGTGCTATAATTATGTCCATTTTATGGTTTAAGAAACTGCAGAAGAGAGAGGTTAAGAAACTTGCCCAGGGACACAGAGCTAGTAAGTATCTGAATCTAGATCTGAACTTGGGTCTTCAAGCCAAATGTTTTTGCTCTACCCACCATAACAACCAGATGCTAATATTCTGTAGTGGTAACTTTTCCTTTTATTCTTCTAGATTAGTTGATCTCATGTTCCTCCTATCCTCCCTTCAGCTCTCTTCTCTATTGTTTTTATCTTATTCTCCTGACTCTAGTCTCATTGAGATGCTAAAGAATTTTTTTTTATCTTTTAAATATTCACATATGGACCTGATAGGGATGCATTGCTTATCTCCTTCCCCTCACACTGTTTCTGAAAGTACGCATTTTGTAGTCCTTCCCACAAAAAATATATTAATTCACCTAAAAATGATCAACAATTTTGTCCATGGGGTATTAATTTAACTTTTCTTCCTTTTTTCTCTTGATTTTTAAATTTCACTTAAATTTTTAGCCTCAAAGGTAATCTTCATCTGTTGATTTCTCCTTATTCAGATGAATCTCTAGGGGAAAAAATAAACAGCATATAAACAGGAGAGAATTGCTTTTATATTTATGTTATTTTTTTTGGTAATTGTACTTACTTAACTTTCTTGTCCTTCTATTATTTGGAATGGTGGCAAGTCCCTGGAATTTTTTGAGGGGGTGGAGGGTAGAGAATTTCACTTATTTGAAAGAATTACTTAGTTGCCTCTCTTTTGCTGAAAGTCCATATTTTTCTTAATTATTGAGCTCAAGTTTTCATGATACGTCATTTTTGTTTGCAGCTGGAGATCCTTTACTTCTTGATATGTACTATTCCAGAGAGAAGAGACAAAATAGCAGAGTAGGAGGAAATAGTATATAACCCATCTCCCCATGAGAACCACTCTGAAAATAGGTAGAAAATATACCAGGAATTCAAAAGAAAAATCAATGTCATTTTTCAGCCCAGGTATAGACATCTGCATACTCTGTGAATGGGTCTAAACAGAAGGACTTAGCACTGGACTTTGCAGTTCAGGGACTGAACAGGAACCCTAGAGCTGTGCACTAGGTGAAAATAGAGTTTCAAGATCTAACACAGTGGGGCTTGGTGCTGTGCATGAAGCAGAAATAAGAACCAACTAGCAGTTCTATTCTTCATACCCTATAATTAGGTCACAAATCCAGTGTAGACTGAGGAGAGTAACTATACCTAAGGCTGGTAGGCCAGGACAAGGAATTGTTTTGAGACTGAGTATACATACTAAGCAAGAAACAGTAATACGAGAGCAGCAACAGCACATCTCTGACTCCCAGTAATGGAGCAGGATGTCATATTCTATTTCCAGCTCAGGCTGAAATCTACATTTGAATAAATAAGTCAGTAAGATTAGGCCTAGGATGGGGGCAGCTCAGTGGCGCAGTGGATAGAGCACCGGCTCTGGAGTCAGGAGGACCTGAGTTCAAATTCGACCTCAGACACATAATACTCACTAGCTGTGTGACCCTGTGCAAGTCACTTAACCCCAATTGCCTCAAAAAAAAAAAAAAAAAGATTAGGTCTGGGAGAGCAAAGTAGCTCTAATACTCTGAGCCTGGAGAGGTAAGGCTTCTAGCTACCTGATGGTGGTTAAGTCTAAAAGTAGTCTACTGAAGCTCCAATTAGGGATGAATACACATTTGTGCTGCTCCAACTCAAACCCAGTTAGGAGATTGCAGAGTTTAATCCAAGAACAATGAGACTTTTCCCTGGATCTAACTATTTAGGATGCACTGAAATCTTGCAGATCTTCAGTTTAAGCTGCCATTGAAATCCTTGAAGAACACAGCACTCAATACCCAGGGAAAACATCAGGAAGACCCATGAAGATAAAAAAAAAGGACCAGGCAAGGTCCAAACATGCCCTTCAGAAGTTTGCAGAGCCTTTCTCTAGCACAAAGTTTGAATTCTGGAAAAAAAAAGGTAAAAAATGAGTAAACAAAACAAAAATGAATCCTAATGAGACAGAGACAGAGACAGAGACAGAGACAGAGAGAGAGAAAGGTTACAGGACCACCTAAAACATAAACCTAGAAGAAAATAGGTTTCAACAAGTTTAACTAGAATTACTAGAAGAAATTAGGGAAGAATTTGGGGGGCATTAAAAGTGATTTTATAAAAGAAATGAGCATGTTAAATGAAAATATAATAAAGGAATGAGATCTATGATAAAAATATTTGGCAATTGAAGCAACAGCTTAACAAAACAAGTACAAAACCATACCCAGACAACAGACTGTTTGAAAATTAAAATGGATCAAATAGAGTAGAATCCATGAAACAAAAAATATTTAAGAAAAATCAAAAGATTCTTTAAAAACTAAAAGAAAATGTATCACATATTACATTAAAGAATTGACCTAGAAAACAGATAAAGGAGGGGTAATTAAATAATCAGTGTACTACATGAAATCCATGACCAAAAAAGTAAGCCTAGACAACTTACTTTAAGAAATCATGAAAGAAAACTATTCCAGATCTTTTTTTTTTTTTGTGGAGGCAATTGAGCTTAAGTGACTTGCCCAGAGTCACACGTGTCCAGATCTTTTTTTAAAACCATAGATCAAAGTAAAAATAGAAAGAATATATCAATCACCTCCTGAGAGAAACCCCAGAATGAACATTCCCAGGACCATGATAGCCAAAATTCTGAGTTTCCAGGTCAAATTAAAAATGCCACAGTGAGAAAGAAAGAATTCTAGTAGTGAATGCCACCTTTCAGGGTCACAGAAAGCTTAATAGCCATGAATATAAAGGAGCAGAGAATTTAGAATATTATATTCCAAAAGGCAAAACTTATAATAGACTTGTAACCAAGAATAGCTTAGCAAAACTGAAAGTCCTACAGTGATAAAATAAAATGGATCTTTCATGAAATAGAGCACTTCCAATGTTCCTGGTGAAAAAGACAGACCTTAGTAGAAATGTTAAATTACAAATATGAGTCAAGAGAAACTTAAAAAGGTGAATATTACTGAGCAATCATAAAGGGTAAAACAAGGATGAAATGTTTATGTTCTAATAGGAGGATATGATACAAATATCCCCCAGAACCTTAATATCATCAGAGGTTATACAAAGACTTAAATAAGACAAAGGACTTGTGAATGTTTGGTTTTTGTTTAATGTTTTGATGATCTTAAAAAAAAGAAAAATAATGGGAAAGCAGAAGTATGGGGGAAAGCCCTTTCACATAGTTAGTATGAGCAAATAAAAAAGCTATGTAAATATGGAGGAAAGGGTAAAAGGAGTGGTCACACTTGAAACTGATATTCATATGAAATTTTCTAAGAAGGGAAGAATACACATAGATTTGGGTACAGAAATGCATTTCATATAAAAATGAAACAAAAGAAAAAGAAAAAATGAAGGAAATAAGAGGAAGAGTACATTTAGGGAGAACTCAGTCATGGGCAAAATAAGTTCAAACCATGGATGGGGAAACACAAATAGGTAATTAAAAGAAAGGAAGAAAGAATAAAAACCTGCAATTGGGCTCTGGGAAAGGGAAGAATAAAGATTCAGGGAACAGAAGAAGCTTGGATCAAAACTAGAGCACTGATGCTGAGTAAATTCCTTGCTCACCACTATTTCTTTTTGAAAGAAAGTGTAGGAAACAATGAGAGAAAAAAGAATAAATAATAAGATGAATGGGAATATATAATTAATGATTATGACTATGATTGTGGGTGGGAAGAACTGATCTGTAAAATGGAATGAGATAGTAGAATGAATTAGAAAGAAGAATTCAACAATATGTTGTTTACTAGAAATACAATTAAAACATAAAGGTTCACAATGAGTTAAAATGAGAAGTTGGAACAAAATCTATTATACTTTAGCTGAACTCAAAAGGTCAGGGTTAGCAGTTATAATCTCAGAAAAGGAATACCAAAAATAGACTTTATTAAAAGATATAAACAGAGAACTATATTATGCTGAAAGGTACTATAGACAATGGATTAATGTCAATACTAAACATTTATGCAACAGATGCATAGTATTTAAATATTTAATGGAAAAGTTAAATGAGTTACAGGAATAGGCAATAAAATTTCAATCCTGGTGGGATTTCAATGTATTTCCTTTGAGACCTAGAAAAATCTAATAAAAAATAACCATGGAAGAAGTTAAGAATCTGAAAAGAACTTCAGAAAAGCTAGATATGGTACACCAGTGATTATTTAATGGGAATGGAAAGGAGTATACATATTTCTAGGCTCTTCAAGTCACTTTTAGAAAAATTAACTATATATTAGGGCATAAAAACTTCACAAATGCAAAAAAAGAAGAAATGTTAAACACACATTCTGGGGACCACAAAGAAACAAATATTATGTTCAACAAAGGAATAAAAGGCTACTAGAAAAATATATTGAGACTAAAAAAAGAAAAACAACAAAAATTAATCCTAATGAAGGAGCGGGTTAGGGGGAAAAATTCAAAAAATTATAAATTCTTTAATGATGATGACAACCATGGGACCACATACCAAAATTTGGAGGATATAACCAAATTTGTCCTTCAGGGGCAGAGGGATTTTATATTTCTAAACACTTTCAGAAGGAAAGAAAAAGAGAAAAGATGGAAGGAAGGAAAGAAAGAAAAACAAAAGGCAGATAAATTAATTAGGCATGAAATTAAAAAAACAAGTTAACAACAATAAGAAAATAATAGAAATATTGAAAATCGAAGAAATTAACAAAATTGAAAGAGGAAAAATCAATCTAATAAATAGAACTAGAACCTTAATTTTTAAATAAAAAGCAATAAAACAGATAAACCATTAGCTACTTAAACTATTAAAATTAAAGACAAAATCAAATTACCATTTTCAAAATTGAATAAGGTAAATTAAGGAAATAAAGAAGTAAAGGGAATTATTAGTAATTAATTTACCTAATTACATGCCAATAAAACTGACAACATAAGTGATGAACATTTATTTTAAAAAATCAGATTAATAGAACAAGAAATAGAAAATTTTAAAAATCCAATATCAGAAAAAGAAATTGGACAATCCACACATGAGCATCTAGGGAAAGGGGGAACAAAACAATAAACAGGATGAATTTACAAATGAATATTTTATTTCATTTTTATTTCCATATTTTACATTCTCTCTCTTCCTGTACCCCCTTTCTCATCCAATGAGACAGTAAAAAAAAAATCCATTGTACATGTGATATGAAGTCCTGAAAAACATATTTCCACATTATCCATGTTCTAAAAAAAAGTTTTAAAAAATAAAGGAAAAATATGCTTCAATCTGTATCATTATTCTGTCAGTTCTGGGGGATCATTGTATCAATTAGTTTTACTAAGTCTTTCACAGTTGTTTATCTTTACAGTATTGTTTTTACTGTGTACATTGTTCTCCTGGTTCTACTCATGAACTGATGTTCATATAAGTGTTTCCAGGTTTTTTTTTTCCCTGAAACTATCTCCTTCATCATTTCTTATAGCATCACAGTATTCTATCACATTCATATGGCACAACTTGTTCAACCATTCCCTAATTGACATGCATCCCCTCCTTTTCCAATTCTTTGCCACCACAAAAAAAAAAAAATGCTACAAATATTTTTATATAGATGAGTCCTTCCCCCCACACACATCTTTTTTTTAAAATCTCCTTGGAGATACTACTAGAAGCAGTATTTCTGGGCCAAAGGGTATGTACAGTTTTATAGGCCTTTTGGCATAGTCACAATTTGTTCTCCAGAATGGATAGAATAGTTCACAACTCCACCAACAGTGCATTAGTATATCTATTTCCCCACATTCCCTCTAGTTTTTGTCATTTTCCTTTTTTTTTGTTATTTTAATCTAATGGGTATGATGTGGTACATCAGAGTTGTTTTATTTTGCACTTCTTTAATTATTAGTTATTTAGAGCATTTTGTATAATTGTTGACACCTTTGATTTCTTCCTCAAGAAACTCCCTGTTCACATTATTTGACTATTGAACAATTGAGGAATGGCTCTTATTTTTATAAATTTAGTTCAGTTCTCTATATATTAGAGAAAGGAGATCTTCATTAGAAAAACTTGTAAAAATTCCTGCTTTTCTCCACTGCTTTGTACAAAAATATTTTAATTTTATATAACCAAAATTGACCATTTTGCTTAACACAAACTCCTAGATCCCTTGTTCGTTCATGAATTCTTCCCCATCTATGAACTATCCTTTATGCCTGATCTGATATGTAATTTTCCATTCTCCCCTAATTTGCTTACTCTATCAACTATGTATAAAATCATATACTCATTTTGTGCTTATCTTGGTATACAGTGTGAGATGTTGGGCTATGCCCAGTTTCTTCCAGATTACTTTCCAATCATCCTAGCACTATTTATCAAATAATGAGTTCTTGTTCCAATAGCTGGGCTCTTTGGGTTAATAAAATACTAGGTTATTGTGCTCATTTGCTTTAATATATTGCATATCTAATCTATTTCACTAATCAAGTACTTTATTTCATATCCACTACCAAATTGTTCAGAGGATTAATATTTGCAGTATGTCTAAAATCTTATACAGATAGGCCCCCTTCCTTCACATTTTTTCCCATTGATTCTCTTGATATTCCTTTTGTTCCTCCATACGAATTTTGTTTTTTTTTTAAGATCCATAAAGTAATTGTTTGATAATATAATTGACATGTCATTGAATAATTAAATTAATTTATGTTTTTATTTTTAATTTATATATATATATTATATATATAATTAATTTTAGTTTTTATTTGTATTATATTGGCTTAACATACCTACAAGCAATTAATATTTCTCTCATTATTTATATATGTCTTTACTTGAGTGAAGAGTGCTCTGTAATTGTGTTCAACTGTGTTCAAAAAGTGTGTTCCTGGGTGTGTCATGGCAGCTAGAATTCCAAATACTTTATACTGTCTACAGTTATTTTAAATGGCATTTCTTTTTCTATTTCTTCCTTCTAGGTTTTGTTGGTAATATATAGAAAGTTGAAATTTTGTATGAGTTTCTGTTTTTATCCTGCAACTATGCTAAGGATGTTAAGTGTTCCAATCACTTTTTAAATTGATTTTCTCCAAGTAAACCATCATATCATGTTCAAAAAGTGGCAGTTCTGCTTCCTCATCACCTGTGGTTATTCTTTCAGTTTATTTTTCTCAAGGTTGCAGCTAGCTTTTGTAAGACAACATTGAAAAATAATAGTGATAATGGATATATTTGCTTCACCCCGATCTTATTGGTATGACTTCTTACCTGTCCCCATTAAAGATAATGTCATCTTTTGGTTTTAGATGGGTAATGACATCATTTTTTAAAAGTTCCATTTTTTTTCCCTATGCTTTCCAATGTTTTAATTAGGAATAGGGGTTGTGTTTTCAAAAGTTTTTTTTTTAATGCATCTGTTAATATAATAATGACTTTTTTCTTATCAATATGGTCAATTGTGCTTGTGGTTTTCCTGATACTGAATCAGTCTTGTATGCCAGGTATCAATCCAGCCTGGTGATATTGCATGACCTTTGTGATATATTGCTGCAACCTATTTGCTAGTATTATGTTTAAAATTTTTGCACCAATGGTCATTAGGGAAATTGGTCTACAGTTTTCTTTCTCTGTTTTTGCTGTTCCTGGTGTAAGTATCAAAATATTTTATTTGTGTCAGAGACAGAATTTGGTACAACTCCCTCATTTTTTTCCCAATAGTTTCTATAATATTAGTATTAATTATGCTTTAAATGCTTGGCATAATTCACTTATAAATGTGTATCTGGTACTTTTTTTCTTTATCAGTTCATTTATAGCTTGTACAATTTATTTTTCTAACTTAAATTTATTTAAATTCCCTGCTTCCTTTTATGTTGATCAGGGAAATTTATGTTTTGTAAATATGCTTCAAAGTCATTTAGATTATCAGTTATTGGCATATCATTGGGCAAAATGGTTCTTAATAATTGAGTAATTTTATCTTCTTTGGCTGCACATTCACCCTTTTCATTTTTGATGCTGGCAATTTGTTTTTGTTTCTCTTTAAATCAAATTAGTCAATGATTTATTATTTTTTTTTATTTTCATAAAACCAGCTCCTAGTTTTATTTTTTTATTTTTTTATTTTTTTAATTTATTTTTTTACAATGTGTTTTTAAAACTTTAGGTTACAAAATTTTATCCCTTCCTCCCTCCCCACCCATCCTCATTGAAAAGGCAAGCAACTCGATACAGGTTATAGATGTGTAGCCATTCAAAACACTTCCATAATAGTAATGTTGTGAAAAACTGAGTATATTTCCCTTCATCCTACCCTACCCCCCATTTATTCTATTCTCTCTTTTGATTCTGTCCCTCCTCAGAACTGTTTGCTTCTGATTATTCCCTCCCCTAACCTGCCCTCCCTCTATCAAACCCCTGCTCTTTTGTCCCCTTCCCCCTTATTTTCCTGTAGAGAGAGAGATTTTCATACCCCAATTGTGAATGTTATTCCCTCCTTAAACCAAATCTTATGAGAATAAGATTCACTCATTCCCTTTCACCTTCCCCCATTTCCCCTGCACTGTAAAAGCCTTTTCTTGTCTGTTTCATGTAAGATAATTTACCCCATTCTACCTCTCCCTTTCTCTTTCTCCCAGTATAATCCTCTCTCACCCTTAATTTTATTTTCCAGATATTACCCCTTCATCTTCAACTCACCCTGTGCCCTCTATCTATCTATCTATCTATCTATCTATCTATCTATCTATCTATCTATCTA
>NW_020940358.1:11228330-11242707 GCF_900497805.2 Vombatus ursinus
CTATCTATCTATCTATCTATCTATCTATCTATCTATCTATCTATCTACCTATATATCTATCAATCTATCTATACATACATATAATTTTTCCCTTCCACTACCCTAATACTGACAAAGGACTCATGAGGTGCAAATATCATCTTTCCATGCAGGAATGTAAAGAGTTCAACCTTAATAAGTCTCTTATGATTTCTCTTTCCTGTTTACCTCTTCCATGTTTCACTTGAGTCTTGTATTGGAAAGTCAAATTTTCTATTCAGCTCTGGTCTTTTCATCAAGAATGCTTGAAAGTGCCCTATTTCACTGAATGACCATTTTTTCTCCTGAAGGATTATACTCAGTTTTGCTGGGTAGGTGATTCTTGGTTGTAATCTTATCTCCTTTGCCCTCCAGAATGTTATATTCTATGCCCTCTGGTCCCTTAATGTAGAAGCTGCTAAATTTTGTGTTATCCTGATTGTATTTCCACAATAATTGAATTGTTTCTTTCTGGCTGCTTGCAATATTTTCTCCTTCAGCTGGGAACTCTGGAATTTGGCTACAATATTCCTAGGAGTTTTCCTTTGGGGATCTCTTTCAGGAGGTGAACGGTGGATTCTTTCAGTTTCTATTTTGCCCTCTGGTTCTAAAATATCAGGTCAGTTTTCCTGGATAATTTCTTGAAAGATGATGTCTAGGCTCTTTTTTGATCATGGCTTTCAGATAGTCCAATAATTTTTAAATTCTCTCTCCTGGATCTATTTTCCAGGTCAGTTGTTTTTCCAATGAGATATTTCACATTCTCTTCTGTTTTTTCATTCTTTTGGATTTGTTTTGCAGTGCCTTGATTTCTCATAAAGTCACTGGCTTCCAACTGCTCCATTCCAATTTTTAAGGAAGTATTTTCTTCAGTAAGCTTTTGCACTTCCTTTCCCATTTGACCAATTTTGCTTTTTAGGGCAGTCTTCTCCTCATTGGCTTTTTGGACCTCTTTTGCCATTTGGGTTAGGCTATTTTTTAAGGTGTTATTTTCTTTAGTATTTTTGGGGGTCTCCTTTAGCATCACTCTCAGTTTTTCCTCTACTTCTCTTACTTACTTCTCAAAATCCTTTTTGAGCTCTTCCATAGCCTGGGACCAACTCATATTTTTCTTGCAGGCTTTGGATATAGCATCTTTGACTTTGTTGTCTTCTTCTGGTTGTATGTTTTGATCTTCTTTGTCACCAAAGCAAGATAATATAGTCTGACTCTTTTTGCACTGCTTGCTCATGATTCCAGCCAATTACTTGAGTTATAATAGTTAAGTTAGGGGTCTATTTCAAGTGTGGAGAATGTACTGTCCCAAGCTTCAAACGTTTTGTGCAGCTGTTTTCAGAGATATTTCTAGGGACCTGAAAATTTTCAGTTCTTCCAAGGTGCTATGTTCAAGGGTGAGGTGTTACTCCTTTCCTGGCCTGTGCTCTGGTCTATGAGTGACCAAAAGCACTCTTTTCTGTGCCACCACTACAAGCTCCACCATGCCAGCACTCCTCCTCACCCCAGGACCTCCACCCAGAACTGTGACCCAGATCCCAGCATGGGCAAAGTAAGAGAATCCTGCACTAGCAGAGAGATCCCTGTGATCCCACTCTGATCACACTCTATTCCCCCTCAATCAGTGGGCTGGAAGTTCAGGAGGCAGCCCTCACCCTGGAGCTAAGCTCAGGGACTGGAGCCGAGACACTGCACTTCTCTCTCTCACTGCAGACACATACTTTTCCCAAGGACATTCTAAGTTGTCTTTGGCATTCATGGGTTGAGAAGTCTGGAAACTGCCATGGCTGCCTGTGATTCAGTCCTCTGAGGCCTGCTCCAGGTTTGCTGAGGCCTGAGTGCTTACACCGAATTGCACTCCTCTCCCAGCCCAGCACGATAGACTTTTCTGATCAACCATCCAGGTTGTCTTGGGCTGAAAATTTATTTCACTTTGTCTTTTTGTGGGTTCTGCTGCTTTAGAATTTGTTTAGAGCCATTTTTTATACATATTTGGAGGGATTTGAGGGGAGAGCTCAAACAAGTCACTGCTTGTACTCCACCATCTTGGCTCTACCTTTCTTGGGAATTGTTAATTTGTTGTTTTTCAATTTTTTTAATCTCTTGCCCAATTTGATAATATGTACTTTCTCTCTTTTATTGATAGAAATGGTTAGAGATATAACTTTTCCCCTAAGCACTGCTTTGAATTCATCCCACAAATTTTTGTATGCTTACTGTGATTATCTTCAAGGAAAATTTTGATTCTTAAATACACAGTGAGTGACCATAATTGTGCATGTGAAAGGAATGAACTCACCTGTATAAAGGAAGCAGATAGCAGAATGGATTAGAAACCAGAATCAAACAATATGTTGTTTACAACAAACACACTTAGAACAGAAAGACACACACAGAATAAAAATAACAGGCTGGAGTAGAATCTTTTATGCTTCAGCTAAGGTTAAAAAAAAAAGAAAGGGATAGCAACTATGATCTCATACAAAGCAGAAGCAAAAATAGATCTAATTAAAAGGGATCAGCAAAAAGACTATGCTTTGCTAAACTGTACCAAAGACAAAGAAGAATATCTATACTAAACATACATACACCAAATGGCATAGCATCCAAATTATTAAAGGAAAAGTTAAATGAATTACAAGAGGCAATAGACAGTAAAATTATATGAGTGGGGGATCTTAACTTCCCCTCTCAGAACTAGATAAATCTAAGCATAAAATAAATAAGATGTGAAAGAGATGAATAGGATTTTAGAAAAGTTAGATATGATAGACATCTAGAGAAAATTTAATAAGAATAAAAAGGCATATACTATTTTCAGCTGTACATGGTACTTTCACAAAAAAAAATTGACCATGTATTGGGGTAAAAAAACCTTAAAACAAATACAGAAATGCTGAAATATTAAATGTGTCCTTTTTAGACCATAAAGCTAAAACAAAAAGCTCACATTCAATAAAGGGCCTTCAGGAAGAGATTAAAATCAATGAGAAACTAAATAATGTAATCCCAAAGAATGAGTAAGTTAAAGAACAAAAATAGAAATAATAATTTCATGAAAAGAATGACAACAAAGAGACAACACACCAAAATTTGTGGGATGCAATCAAAGCAATACGTAGAGGAAAATTTATATTTCTAAATGTTTTCATCAATAAAATAGAGAAAGAGCAAATCAATGAACAGGGTATGTGATTAAAAAGTAGCAAAAGTAAATATATATATGTATGTGTGTATATATATATATATATATATATATACACATATATCTATACATCCCTAATCAAACACCAAATTGGAAATCCTAAAAATGAAAAGAAAAATAATAAAATTTAATGAAAAAAATTGAAATAAAAAATAAAAATTGGAGCTATTTTGGGGAGAAAACAGTAAAATAGATAAATCATTTGGTTAATTTATTTTTCAAAAAAGGAAAAAGAAAACACTACCACCAATGAAGAAGAAATTAAAGCATTTTTAAAAAATTTTTAATTTATGGAATAAAACAATCATTCCAATAACATAACGCAATAAAAAAAGATAATTGTATATGGAAATGCCAATTTATGCTATTCCTTTCAAATATAAAATAAAATTATTGTGTAAATTTCTTTTTTTCTTTTTCCCCTTCCATTAGACATTAGACACATTACTATCAGACACACACACACACACACACACACACACACACACACACCCCTATATACATACATATCAGTTTTTTTCCTCTGGATACCGATAGTGTCTTTCTTCATATGTCCTTTATAGTTAATTTGAATATTTATAATAGGTAAAATAACTTATAAACTCAAAGTCATTCTTAAAACAATATTTCTGTTACTGTTTATAATATTTTCTTGGTTCTGTTCATTTTGCTCTTCTTTATTTCTTGCAAGTCTATCCATATTTTTCTAAAATCATTGAGCACATTTCATACAGCACAGTAGCATTCCATCATAATTATGTACCAGAACTTGTTCAGCCATTTCCCAATTAATAGGCATCCCTGCAGTTTCCAGTTTTTTGTCACCACCAAGAGAACTGCTGTAAATAGTTTAGAACTTACAGGTCATTTTTCTTTTCCCCTAATCATCTCTTGAAATAGACCTAGTTGTAGCATTGCTGGGTCAAAGGGTATAGGCAGCTTAATAACCATTAGGGCATAATTCCAGATTGCTCTCCAAAATGGTTGAGTCAGTTCACAATTCCACCATCAATGAACTGGTGTCCCAATTTTTCCACATCCCCTCCAACGTTTGTCACTTCTCCCTTCAATCATTTTAGTTAATCTGTTAGGTATAAAATGATATCTGAAGGTTGTTTTAATTTGCATTTTCCTAATCAATAATGATTTAGAGTATTTTTTCATGTGACTATCAATTGTTTTGATTTCTTCATTGGAAAAATGCTTGTTCATATCCTTTCACCACATATCAATTGGGGAATGACTTGTATTCTTATAGATTTGACATAATTCTTTATGTATTTGAGATATAGATCTTTATCTGAGAAACTACAATTTTTTTTCACTTTTATGCTTTCCTTCTGATCTTGTTTACATTTGTTTTATTTGTAGAAAAACTTTTTAAAAAAATTTAACGTAATCAAAATTATCCATTTTATACCTAATTTTGCTCTCTCTTGTTTATTGATAAATTGCCTATCTGTAAGTCTGATAACTAATATATTCCATGTTCTTCTAATTTTCTTATAATATTTCCCTTTATATCTAGGCCATGTATCCACTTTGACCTTATCTTGGTAAATGGTATAAGAAATTGATCTATTTTCAGTTTTTGCTCTACTGCTTTCTAGTTTTCCCAACAAAATTTTTTACCAAATAATAAATTCTTATACCAAAATCTTGTCTTTACACTAGTCAAATATAAGTTCATCCCACTCACATTCAAAGTTTTAATTACTATTTGTGAATTTCCCTCCATTTTATTTTTACTTACTCTTTTCCTTCTCAGCCTCTTTTTATTTTATCCCTGTTATCTTCTCCCCTTTACCTCCTAATATTAATCTATACACTCCTCCCTTTCTTATCTACTCCCCCACCCTCCTAATCTTTATCTATACACCCTTCTAAAAGTCCCTCCCCAATGCTGTCCCCCAGTTTTATCACCTTCCTAGAAGTTCAGAAGACTTCTAAACTTCTCCAGATGCATATGTTGTTTCTCTCTAGAAGTTAAGAAGACTTCTAAATATCTTCAGTTGTATAAGGTGTTTCTTCTTCACCCCAGATGAGAATAAGTTTCCAACATCGCCAGCCCTCCATCCCCACACCTGCTTCCTCTTCAGTAGTTCTTCCTTTTATACCCCATTTTATGAGATAATTGCTCCTTTTTTACCATTTCCTATTCAATTTTTTTTTAGTCACTTCATCATATACAACTCAGCCACAACTTTTCTTTCAAACTACAATAGTAATGATGACAGTTTCAGGAATGCTGGTAACATTTTCATATATAATAAGCAAACAATTTTACCTTATTGGGTGCCTTATAACTAGTCTTTAATATTTTCCTTATATTTCTTCTGGATTCTTCTATATCAAATTTTCCACTGATTTCTGGTCTTTTAGTTACAAATGTTTCAAAGTCTTTCAGTTCATCAAATGCCCACTTTTTTTCTCATTCAGGATTATACTCAGCTTTGCTGGGTAAGTTATTCTTGAACACAACCCCAGCTTTTTTGCTCTTCAAAATATAATGTTCCAAGACCTATAAGTCTTTTAATGTAGAAGCTGCTAGATCTTGTGAAATCCTGATTACATTTGTGCATTTTTTAAATTTCTTTTTTTCTTGTTGCTTATGATATTTTCTCTTTAACCTTGGAGTTTTGAAACTTGACTATGATGTTCCTATAAGTTTTCCTCCTGGAATCTTTTTCAGGTGATGAATGGCAGATTTTTTTTCCTATTTCTACTTTATCCTCTTGTTCTGCAACTTCAGGACAATTTTTCTTAGTAATTTCTTGTAATGACATTCCTGGGTGGAGCCAAGATGGCAGAGGGAAAGCAGTGACTTGCTTGTGCTCTGGGAAAAGCCTGTGACTGCAGTGAGAGAGGAGCTAGGTCTCAGTCACAAGTCTCGGGTGCGGCCCGGGGCCAAAGCTGTTTCCTGAGCTTCCTGACCACAGGGAATCAAATGGCTGATCAGAGGGGGATTGCAGGATTCCCTTTGCCAGTGCTGAGGCAGGAATCTCTTGCTTTACCAGTCCTTGAATCTGGGTCATAGTTCTGAGGGGTGGTCCTGGGGCTAGGAGGAATGCTGGTGTGGTGAAGCTTGTTGTGGCAGTGGAGAGAAAACACCTCGTGCCTTATCATACCACCTTGGAAGAACTGAAAATTTTCAGGTCCCTAGAAGGATCTCTGAAAACAGCTGTACAAACCCCAGAAGCTTGGGACACTACATTCTTCACATTGGAAGCAGACTTTTACCTTAACAAAGAGTTTAAAACTCAAGAAATTGGGTAGAACCATGAGCAAGAGGTGCAAAAAGAGTCAGACTATATTATCTTACTTTGGTGACAAAGAAAATCAAAACATACAGCCAGAAGAAGACAACGAAGCCAAAGCTCCTACATCCAAAGCCTCCAAGAAGAATATGAATCAGGGGGTGGAGCCAAGATGGCAGAGTGAAAGCAGTGACTTGCTTGAGTTCTCCCCCAAACCCCTTGAAATACCTGTAAAACAATGACTCTAAAAAATTCTAAAGCAGCAGAACCCACAAAAAGACAGAGTGAAACAAATTTTCAGCCTAAGACAACCTGGATGGTTGATTGGACAGGTATATCATGCCGGGCGGGGAGAAGAGTACAGTTTGGCATGGGTGCACAGACCATAGCCACGCTGGATCAGACCTCAGAGGACTGAATAGTAGGCAGCTGTACCAGTTTCCAGACTTCTCAACCCATGAATGCCAAACACAGCTTAGAAGGTCAGTGGGAAAAGTCTGTGTCTATGGTGAAAGAGAAGCTAGGTCTCAGTTGCAATTTCCTAGCATGGCCTCTGGGGCAGTGGCTGCCTCCTGAGCTTCTGGCCCACAGACTGAGGGGGAATTGAGTGACTGATCAGAGGGGGATTGCAGGAATATCTTGCTTTGCCCATTCTTGGATCTGGGTCACAGTTCTGAGGGGCGGTCCTGGAGCTAGGAGGAGCGCTGATGTGGTGGAGCTTATTGTGACTGTGGAGAGGAAACACCTTGCCCCTTATCATAGCACCCTGGAAGAACTGAAAATTTACAGGTCCCTAGAAGTATCTCTGGAAACAGCTATACAAACCCCTGAAGCTTAGGACAGTACATTCTTCACATTGGAAGCAGACTCTTACCTTAACAAAGAGTTTAAAACTCAAGGAATTGGCTGGGATCATGAGTAAGCAGCTAGTCAGACTATATTATCTTACTTTGTTGACAAAGAAGATCAAAACATACAACCAGAAGAAGACAACAAAGTCAAAGCTCCAACATCCAAAGCCTCCGAGAAAAATATGAATCAGTCCCAGGCCTTGGAAGATCTCAAAAGGGATTTTGAGAAGCAAGTAAGAGAAACAGAGGAAAAACTGGGAAGAGAAATGAGAATGGTGCAAGAAAATCATGAAAAACAAGTCAACAGCTTGCTAAAGGAGACCCCAAAAAATACTGAAGAAAATAACATCTTAAAAAATAGCCTAACCCAAACAGCAAAAGAGGTCTAAAAAGCCAATGAGGAGAAGAATGCCCTAAAAAGCAATATTGGCCAAATGGAAAAGGAAGTCCAAAAACTTACTGAAGAAAAACTTCCTTAAAAATGAGAATAGAGCAATTGGAAGCTATGACTTTATGAGAGATCAAGACACTGTAAAACAAATCCAAAAGAATGAAAAATTAGAAAACAATGTGAAATATCTCACTGGAAAAACAACTGACTTGGAAAATAGATCCAGTAGAGATAATTTAAAAATTATTGGACTATCTGATAGCCACAATCAAAAAAAGAGACTTGAAATCATCTTTCAAGAAATTATCCAGGAAAACTGACCTGATATTTTAGAACCAGAGGGCAAAATAGAAATTGAAAGAATCCACCGTTCACCTCCTGAAAGAGATCCCCAAAGGAAAACTCCTAGGAATATTGTAGCCAAATTCCAGACTTCCCAGCTGAAGGAGAAAATATTGCAAGCAGCCAGAAAGAAACAATTCAATTATTGTGGAAACACAATCAGGATAACACAAGATTTAGCAGCTTCTACATTAAGGGACCAGAGGGCATGGAATATAATATTCCAGAGGGCAAAGGAGATAAGATTACAATCAAGAATCACCTACCCAGCAAAACTGAGTATAATCCTTCAGGGGAAAAAATGGTCATTCAGTGAAACAGGGGACTTTCAAGCATTCTTGATGAAAAGACCAGAGCTGAATAGAAAATTTGACTTTCCAATACAAGACTGAAGTGGAACATGAAGAGGTAAACAAGAAAGAAAAAAAATGTAAGAGACTTATTAAGGTTGAACTCTTTACATTCCTGCAGGGAAAAATGATATTTGTACCTCATGAGACCTTTGTCAGTATTAGGGTAGTTGGAGGGGAAAAATTATATGTACGTATATATAGATATAGATAGATAGATAAATAGATAGATAGATAGATAGATAGATAGATAGATAGATAGATAGATAGATAGAGGGCACAGGATGAGTTGAAAATAAAGGGGTCATATCTGGAGAATAAAATTAAGGGGTGAGAGAGGAATATACTAGGAGAAGGAGAAAGGGAGAGGTAGAATGGGTAAATTATCTCACACAAAAAAACCAGAAAAGATAAGGCTCTTACAGTGGAGGGGAAATGGGGGAAGGTGAGGGGAATGAGTGAATCTTATTCTCATAGGATTTGACTTAAGGAGGGAATAACATACACACTCAATTGGGTATGGAAATCTGTCTTACCCTACAGGAAAATATCGGGGGAGGGGACAAGAGAGTAGGGGGATGACAGAGAGGAGGGCAGATTGGGAAAGGGAGTAATCAGAAGCAAATACTTCTGAGGAGGGACAGGGTCAAAAGAAAGAATGAAATAAATGGGTGGGCAGTATAGGATTAAGGGAAATAGAGTTAGTTTTTCACAGCATGCCTACTATGGAAGTGTTTTGCATAACTGCATATGTATAGCCTATATTGAGTTGCTTGCCTTTTCAATGAGGGTGGGTGGGAAGGGAGGAAGAGAGAAAATTTGGATCCCAAAGTTTTAAAAACACATGTTTAAAAAAAATGTTTTCACATGCAACTGGGAAATAAAAAATACAGGAAATGGGATACAGAAATCTCACCTGCCTTACAGGAAAATTGAAGGGGAAGGGGATAAGAGAAGTGGGGGAGATAGAAGGGAAGGCAGACTAGGGGAAGGAGTATTCAAAATGCATGCCATCTTGGGGTGGGAGGAGGGGTGAGATGGGGTGAAAATTTGGAACTCAAAATCTTGAGAAAGTAAATGTTGAAAACAAAAAAATAAATAAAAATTACCATAAAAAAGATAAAAAAAAAACAAAAAAAGTTATTTCTTGTAATGTGTCCAGACTCCTGATTTTTTTAATCATAACTTTCAGGTACTCTGACTATTCTTATATTGTCTCTCCTTAATTTGTTCTCCAAACCAGTTGCTTCTCTAATGAGATATTTCAAATTCTTTTCTAGTTTTTTCTAGTTTTATTATTTCTTGGTGTCTTACAATGTCATTCAATTTGTCTTGCCTAATTCTAGTTTTCAAGGAGTTATTTTCTTTCGTAAGATTTTGTCCCTCTTTTTCCAATTAGTTACTTTTTTCCACAATTTTCTTGAATTGCTTTTATTTCTTTTCCCTAATTTTTCCCCAATTTCTCTTTTTTGATTTTTGAATTCCTCTTTAAATTCTTCCAAGAACTCTTTTTGGGCTTGTGTCCATTTGGCATTACTCATTGAGGTAAGAGTAGCTTTTTTTTAAAAAAATCTCATTATCTTCCTCTGAATACGAACCCAGATCTTCTTTTACACCATAGTATCTATCTATGGCCAAGTTCTTTTTCCTTTGCTTACTCATTTATATTTATATTTTGTTTTATTCTATTTTAGCTTATTATTATAATCAAATAATTATTTGATTAATAAATATAATAAAATATAAATAAATAATGTTGCCCTAGGTCTTAGGTCCCCTTTACTGTTATTTTCTGAATTCTGTCTGGGAGTTCAACCTCAAGGATGCTTCTCCTCCCTTAAGCCATAGTTAGGGCCCCCAGCCATGCTGTTCTAAAAATGTTCTTGTATATGTACATATGTATGTATGTCTATCTATCTATCTAACTATGTTTAATTGCTCCTTCTTGGGAGAGACAGGGAGGAAGGGGGTGGAGAACAAAGTAAAAAGTACATAGCAGAGAACAAAAAAAACCTACAAGGAAGCAAAGAAAAGATGGACAGCTCTGAACACAATGAATAGTACAATAGAAAGCCTATGTATAGGCTTTCTTGAAATGGCAATTTATTGCTTTACATTTTGAATCTTCTCTTAAGTTGTGCTGTGCACAGGGCAATGCTTTTTTTTTTCTTTCCTTATTTTGTGTTTAAGTTTTAATATTTAAGCTTATAATATATTTCTTTTTCTTATTGTATATTTAAGTTTTTGTACTGAAGTTTAAAATAAATAAATTAATTAAAAACAAAACAAAAATATTCTTGCTCCTTGAGATACAGTACTTACCAGATGTGTGCTCCCTCCTCCTCATCCACAACCACAACCTGGGATCACTTCTGGTCAGCCCTGCTAGGCCTGGCTTATACACTGGTTTGCCTACTTATACACAAGTAAATAGTCTAAGTGAAATGGACGAATATTTACAAAAATACAAACTGCCCAGATTGACAGAAGAGGAAATAGAATACTTACATAACCCTATCTTAGAAAAAGACATTGCACAAGTCATCCATGAACTCCCAAAGGAAAACAATCCTCAGAACAAGATGGATTCACAAGAGAATTTTACCAAATATTCAAAGAAGAATTAATTCTGATACTAAATAAACTATTTGGAAAAATGGGCAAAGGAATATTACCAAATCCCTTTCATGACAGAATATAGTGCTGATACCTAAGCCAGGAAGAGCAAAAAGAGAAAAAAAAAAACTATAGATCAATTTCTCTAATGAATAATGATGCAAAAATTTTAAATAAAATGCTAGTAAGGAGATTGGAGCAATATATGACAAAGATTATACACTATGACCAGATGGTATTTAAGCAGGAATAAAGGGCAAAAATCAAATAATTATCTCAATAGATACAAAATTTTAAAAGAGCTTTTGATAAAATACAACATTCATTAAGAACACTAGAGAGCACAGCCCAGGTTTGTACTCAGGTCATTCTGACTTTAGGTTCAGCACTCTATCTGCTGCTGCACCTGTCTTGCCAAATCATAGGCTGCCATAATTGGAAGAAATCTTTGAGGTCATCTAGTTCAACTTGCACCTGAAACACAGCACTGTTTACAAGATTGCTGGCATCATCCAACCTCTGCTTGAAGGCTTCTAGTTACTGGGAATTTACTGCATACTAAGGTTGTTTTCATTATTTAACAGCTCTGATTTTTAGGAAGATTTTCTTCACCTAAAATAGTAATCTGCCTCTGTAACTTCCATTGCTTTTAGGGAGCATGAAAAAAAAGTCAAATCCCTTTTCCTCATGACAAGTTTCTAATTAAGTCTATGATGCAATATGAGGGAACTGAGAACGACTATCCTGCCCAGCCTCTGGTGTCTGTGAAACAGTGGAGACAATGAGTTTGTGTGAGGGAGCCAAAGAGTGAGGAAGGGACCCAGAAACAAATGGCTGGGAATACAAGATAAATGCTGAAAGAATAAAAAATTAAAGAGAGAAAACATGGTTATAAAGGCACCCCACATTCAAGTAAACTAAGATAAAGGAAAAAATAGCAAAATCTGGAGGAGAAGTCAGATTACATTGGGCAAGGTAAAATTAGTGCAATATGAAAAAAATTTTTGTTAGGAAGGAAAATTACCTCATATAAAAGAGATTCTTGCAGATTTTTTTTATTAGACCAAAAAATATTTCATATTTTATCATTTTGAGAATCAAATTTACAAGAGGTATAATGAGTTATAGTTTACTGTACTCTGTTTTAAATATTTATGAATGAGTTATTTTGACAGGCTTTTATGTTTTGAACATCTCTTTTGGGGCACAAAAAATAAATACCTGTCATATTTTATTTGTTTATACATTCGATTCATTCTGTTTTGTATTCTAATATATTTCTATTTATTTTGTTAAATATTCTCAATTACATGTAAAAACATTTTTAAAATTCATTTTTTAAAATTTTGAGTGCTAAATTCCCTCTCTCTCTCTCTCTTTCTCTCTCTTCCACATTACCCCCTCCTCATGAAGGCAAGTGATTTCACAGCTATTATATATATTGTAAAATTGTGAAGTCATCTAAAATATATTTCAATATTAGACATGTTGCAAAACAAACAAACAAACAAAAACAAGAAAAATAAAGAAAGTTTTTAAAAGTATGGTTGAATCTACCTTTAGAATTCATCTGGAGATGGATACCATTTTTCATCATGAGTCCTTTGAAACTGTCTTGGATCATTGTCTTGATCTTCATAGCTAAGCTCTTTTTCCCATCTTTGATACCTTTTTCTAAGAAGTGGGCCGTATCATTATTGTCTCTCCTTTGGATTTATAGTTTATCATTTTGCTCATCAGAGTTCTTAAGTCCTTCTAAATTACTTCTTTTTATGATGTTTTTGTTACAAATTGTTCTCCTGGTTCTCAGTTTGCTATGCATTATTTTATTCAAGCCTTCATAGGTTTCTCTGAAACCATTCCCATCATCATTTTGTACAGCACATTAGTATTCCATTACATATATGCCATAATTTGTTCAGCCATTCCCCATTTGATGGAACATAGTTCTAAATTGCTGTTCATAATGACTGGAACAGTTCACAGTTCCACCAATGGGGCATTAATGTGCCTGCAATGTTTCCACAGCCCCTTCCAACATTTGCATTTTTGTTGTTATTATCATTTTGTTTTTTTCCTGATGTTTTCAATTTTGCCAGTCTGATGGGTGTAAGGTAAGTCTCACAGTTGCCTTCATTTGAATTTCTCTAATTTTTAATGACTTGGAACAATTTATTTCATATGACTACTAATAGAATGGATTTCTTCTCTACTCATAACCATTGACCATTTATGAATTGAGGAATAACATTTATTTTGTCAATATAATAAGTTCCCTATATATTTTGAAAATCAGAAATTAATCAGAGTAATTGTACTAACATTTTCCCCAGTTTTCTGCTTCTTTTCTAATTTTAGCTATATTGGTTTTGTTTGTGCAAAACCTTTAAAATTTTGTATAGTCAAAATTGTCATATTATCCTTTAATGTACTCTTACTTTTGTTTGATCATACATTCTTTCTCTTTTCTTTTTTTGTCTTATTAATTTATTTATTTTTAGTTTTCAACATTCACTTCCATAAGATTTTGAGTTCCAAATTTTCTTCCCATCTCATCCCTCCCCCTACCCCAAGATGGCATGCATTCTGAATACCCATTCCCCTAATCTGTCCTCCCTTCTATCTCCCCCCACTCCTCTTATCCCTTTCCCCTTCTATTTTCCTGTAGGACAGGATAGAATTCTAAACCCCATTGCCTGTATATCTTATTTCCCAGTTGCATGTGAAAACAATTTTTAACACTTGTTTTTAAAACTTTGGGTTCTAAATTTCCTCCCTTTCTCCATCCCCAACCACCCTCATTGAGAAGGCAGGCAACTCAATACAGATTATACACATGTAGTCATGCAAAATACTGCCTTAGTAGTTATGTTGTGAAAAACTAACTATATTTCCCTTCACCCTATCCAGTCCCCCATTTATTCTATTCTCTCTTTTGACCCTGTCCATCCTTAAAAATGTTTGCTTCTGATTAACCTCTCCCCTACTCTGCCTTCCTCTCTATCATCCCCCTGCTGTCTTACCACTTCCTCCCTCTTTTCCTGTAGAGTAAGATAGCTTTCTATACCCAATTGAGTGTGTATGGTATTTCCTTCTTAAGCCAAATCTGATGAGAATAAGATTAACTCATTCCCTCTCTCTTTCCCTCCACTGTAAAAGCCATTTCTTGTCTGTTTTATGTGAGATAATTTACTACATTCTACCTCTCTCTTTCTCCTACTCCCAGTATAACCTTCTCTCACCCCTTTATTTTAATCACTAAATATCACCACTACATCTTCAACTCACCCTGTGCCCTCCATCTACCTATCTATCTATCTATCTATCTATCTATCTATCTATCTATCTATCTA
>NW_020940358.1:11242717-11265508 GCF_900497805.2 Vombatus ursinus
CTATCTATCTATCTATCTATCTATCTATCTATCTATCTATCTATCTATCTATCTTTCTGTCTGTCTGTCTATGTATACATACATATAATATTTCCCTCCAACTACCCTAATACTGACAATGGTCTCATGAGTTACAAATATCATCTTTCCATGCAGGAATGTAAACAGTTTAACCTTAATAAGTCCCTTTTGATTTCTCTTTCCTGTTTATCTCTTCATGTTTCACTTGAGTCTTATATTTGAAAGTCAAATTTTCTATTAGCTCTGGTGTTTTCATCAAAAATGCTTGAAAGTCCTCTATTTCACTGAATATTCATTCTTTTCTCCCTGAAGGATTATACTCAGTTTTGCTGGGTAAGTGATTCTTGGTTATAATCTGATCTCCTTTGACCTCCAGAATATTATATTCCAGGGCCTCTGGTCCTTTCATGTAGAAACTATTAAATCTTGTGTTAACCTAATTGTGTTTCCACAAAACTTGGATTGTTTCTTTCTGGCTGCTTGCAATATTTTCTCCTTGACCTGGGAACTCTGGAATTTGGCTACAATATTCCTACTTGTTTTCCTTTGGTTCACCTCTTTCAGGAGGTGATCAGTGGATTCTTTCAATTTCTCTTTTACCCTCTGGTTTGATAATATCAGGGCAGTTTTCCTGGATAATTTCTTGAAAGATGATGTCTATGCTCTTTTTTTTGATCATGGCTTTCAGATAGTCCAATAATTTTTAAATTATCTCTCCTGGATCTGTTTTCCAGGTCAGTTGTTTTTCCAATGAGATATTTCACATTCTCTTCTATTTTTTCATCCTTCCAGTTTTGTTTTACAATGTCTTGATTTCTCATAAATTCACTAGTGGGGGGCGGAGCCAAGATGGCAGAGGGAAAGTAGTGACTGTTTTGAGCTCTCTCCCAAAGCCCTCCAAATACCTAAAAAAATGACTCTAAACAAATTCTAAAGCAGCAGAACCCACAAAAAGACAGAGTGAAAAAAATTTACAGCCAAAGACAGACTGGATGGTTGATTGGAAAGGTATATCACGCTGGGCGGGGAGAGGAGCGCAGTTCAGCATGGGCACGCAGGTTACAGTGACCCTGGAGTAGGCCTCAGAGTACTGAATCGCGGGCAGCTGTGGTGGTTTCCAGACTTCTCAACCCAGGAACGCCTAAGACAATGTGAAAGGTCAGTGGGAAAATTCTGTGACTGAGGTGAGAGAGGAGCTAGGTCTCAGCCACAAGTCTTGAGCACAGCCTGGGGCAGCAACTGTTTCCTGAGCTTCTGGCCCAAAGACCGAGGGGGAATCGAGTGGCTGATCAGAGAGGGATTGAAGGATCTCTTTGCCAGTGCTGAGGCAAGAATCTCTTGCTTTACCAGTGCTTGGATCTGGGTCACAGTTCTGAGGGGCAGTCCTGGGGCTAGGAGGAATGCTGGTGTGGTGAAGCTTGTTGTGGCTATGGAGAGGAAACACCTCGCCCCTTATCATACCACCTTGGAAGAACTGAAAATTTACAGGCCCCTAGAAGTATCTCTGAAAACAGCTATACAAACCCCCAAAGCTTGGGCCAGTACACTCTTCACATTGGAAGCAGACTTTTACCTTAACAAAGAGTTTAAAACTCAAGGAATTGGCTGGGATCATGAGTAAGCAGTGCAAAAAGAGTCAGATTATATTATCTTACTTTGGTGACAAAGAAAATCAAAACATACAACCAGAAGAAGACAACAAAGTCAAAGCTCCTATATCCAAAGCCTGCAAGAAAAATATGAGTTGGTCCCAGGCTATGGAAGAGCTCAAAAAGGATTTTGAGAAGTAAGTAAGAGAAGTAGAGGAAAAACTGAGAGTGATGCTAAAGGAGACCCCAAAAAATACTAAAGAAAATAACACCTTAAAAATAGCCTAACCCAAATGGCAAAAGAGGTCCAAAAAGCCAATGAGGAGAAGACTGCCCTAAAAAGCAAAATTGGCCAAATGGAAAAGGAAGTCCAAAAGATTACTGAAGAAAATCCTTCCTTAAAAATTAGAATAGAGCAATTAGAAGCTAGTGACTTTATGAGAAATCAAGACAGTGTAAAACAAATCCAAAAGAATGAAAAATTAGAAAACAATGTGAAATATCTCATTGGAAAAACAACTGACCTGGAAAATAGATCCAGGAGAGAGAATTTAAAAAAAAAATTGTTGGACTATCATAAAGTCACTAGCTTCCATTTGCACCATTCTAACTTTTAAGGAAATATTGTCTTCAGTGAGCCTTTGGACTTCCTTTTCCATTTGTTCAATTCTGCTTTTTACCCTCCTCATTAGCTTTTGGACCTCTTTTGCCATTTGGATTAGGCTATTTTTTAAGGTGTTATTTTCTTCAGTATGTTTTTGGGTCTCCTTCAGCAAGCTGTTGACTTGTTTTTCATGATTTTCTTGCATCACTCTTATTTCTCTTCCCAGTTTTTCCTCTACTTCTCTTACTTGCTTCTCAAAATCATTTTGAGCTTCTCCATGGCTTGGAACTAATTCATATTCTTCTTGGAGGCTTTAGATGTAGGAATTTTGTCTTTTTTGTCTTCTTCTGGTTGTATGTTTTGATCTTCTTTGTCACCAAAAAAAGATTCCGTGGTCTGACGTTTTTGGTGCAGTTTGCTCATGATCCCAGCCCATTACTTGAGTTATGAACTCTTTATTAAGGTAGGGGTTTGCTTCCAGTGTGGAGAATGTACTGTCCCAAGCTTTGGGGGTTTTGTACATCTGTTTTCAGAGATACTTCTAGGAACCTATAAATTTTCAGTTCATCCGTGGTGGTACAATCAAGGGAGAGGTGTTTACTCCTTTCCTGGCCTGTGCTCTGGTCTATGAGTGACCACAAATGCTCTTTTCTACCTTGGAACTGTAAGGAGGATTCCTTCTCCACAACAACTACAAGCTCCACCACGCCAGTGTGCCTCCTTACCCTAGGACCACCACCTAGAACTGTGATCCAGATCCAAGCACAGGCAAAGCAAGACAATCCTGCCTCAGCAACAGCAAAGAAATACCTGCAATCCCGCTCTGATCAGCCACTCAATTACCCCCTCAGTCTGTGGGCCAAGCTCCAGAAGCAGCTGCCACCCCAAGACTACTCTGGGACTGGGGCTGGGACCAAGCTTCTCTCTCACCATGGTCACAGACTTTTCCTACTGACCTTCTAAGTTGTCTTTGGCATTTGTGAGTTGAGAAGTCTGAAAACACCACAGCTGCCCATGATTCAGTCCTCTGAGGGCTGCTCCAGATTTGCTGACACCTGGTCTTTTCCTGGGTGCCCATACTGAACTGTTTCTCTCCCAAGTAGTACAATCCTTTCTAATCAATGAACCAGGTTGTCTTGGGCTGGAAATTTGTTTCTCTCTGTTTTTTTGTGGGTTCTGCTGCTCTAGAATTTGTTTATAGTCATTTTTATAGGTATTTGGAGGGTTTTGGAGGAGAGCTTAAGCAAGTCACTGCTTTTACTCTGTCATCTTGGCTCTGCCCCCCCTCTGTAGTCCATTCTTTCTCTTTTCATAGATCTGAGAAATACTTTCTTGCTTCTCAAATTTGCTGATGATGGAACTATGCTTCCTCACATATTCTTTCAGAGTTTATCTTGGTATATGATATCAGACATTGAGCTCTACATTTAGTTTTTGCCAAACTGCTTTCCAGATTTCTCAGTAGTTTTAACAAATACTAAGGTTTTATCCCAATATCTAAAATATTAGGATTTATCAAATATGAGACTATTTGCTTCATTAACTTTTGCTTGTTGTGTATTTTGCTAATGTACCTATTTTTTAACCAGTACTAACTCATTTTTATGATTACTGTATTATAGAATAGTTTGATATTTGCTAATGTTAGGTCATATTTCTGTCCATTTTTTTGTGATTTTACTTGAGATTCTTAAACTTTTATTCTTCCAGATAAATTTCATTATTATTTTTCTAGCTCTAATTGATGTAGCATTATGTATTTTTTAGAATTTTGACTTGGTATACCTATGAGAAACTAATATTTTTAAATTGTTAAAAAGAATGTTCTGTAATCATATTCATAAATTCCTCTTTGTATCCTTTCAATTCACCTTTAATGTATTTATATATTCTAAAGGCATTCTAAATGGAATTTCTCTTTCTATCTTTTCTTGCAGGGTTTTATTGGTGATATTGAGAAATGATGATGACTTATGTGGATTTATTTTAAATCCTGTAACTTTCCTGAAGTTAATTGTTTCAATTACTTTTAGTTAAGTCTCTAGCATTCTTTAACTAAACAATATCATCTGCAAGAAATAAATAACTTACTTTCTATAAGCTTATGCTTATTCCCTCAATTTTTTCTTATAATTTACAATATCTAGCATTTTCAGCACAATATCAAATAATAGTATCATCATAAGTATCATTGCTTTACACTGGACTATAATTAAAAATCCTCTATTTTATTTCCATTACACATAATGCTGGCTCTTGGTTTTTTGATAAATATGACTCATCATATTATGAAATATTAGTTTATTCTTATACTTTCTAGTGTTTTTCACAAAATAAAATCAATATTTTAGCTCAAGTTAGCCCTTTTCTCTCCTTCCTGTGTATATTTATTGTTTTCATTAACATATTTTATCATGTTAATTTTCCTAACATTGAAACAATTCTATGGTTTTGGTATAAATTCTATTTAGCTATTGTAATTTTTGTAATATGTTTCTTTGGTCACTACAAATATTTTATTTATTATTTATTACATCAATGCCCCTTAGAGTTGTTGGTATGTAGTTTTATTTCTTTGTTTTGACTCTTTGGGGGTAAGGTATCAAGATGATATTTGTATCATAGAGGGAATTTGATAGATCCTTTTCTTTTCCTTATGTAATATTGAAATTAATTATCCTTAGATTGTTTCAGAGAACTGTCTTATTTGGAGCAGAGCCAAGAAGGAAGAGTGAGGACAGAATTCTTGATGAGCCCAGCTAACATGTCCTTCTATAACAACTTTTTAATTGGGGGGATGGGAAAGAAAGGGGGGATTTAGAACTCAAAATCTTATAAAAGTGAATGATAAAAACTAATAATAAATAAATATTTTTAAAAATAAAAAAAATGTGGCTAACAGAATTCTGAGTGGAAACCTCCGTGCCCCCGCAGAAAGTCACAGTGAGCCATTTTTCTAGCCCACAACAGCTTAGGGAGACAAAAAGTAGAAATGTACAGACACTGGGGTAGGGGACTGGCTAATAACTCTGTCTGTGGTGGAAGCAGTACTGCCTATAGATTTTGGAGGCAGCAGCAGCAGTGGTGGTTGCACCCAGAGAGTTCATTTCCTAGGAATGGCCAGAGCACTGAATACCTGATCAGAAATAGATTTGAGAAGATTCCCGTGCTAAAATTAGGTACATGATTGGGTACCATTTAACAGTTCTTTTGCCCATTACCCAGGTCCAGATTGCAGTTCCAAGATGCAAAGAAATGGTTGATGTTATAAAGAATCAGGGGCCACATCTATGTAATGTCCAGAGTACAGACCAGGAAGAGAGTGGCCAGACCTCTCTTCACATCATAACACTTTGGAAGGACTGAAAACTTACAAGCCCCTGAATGTAACCATGAAAGCAGCATAAGGGAATAAAAATCTGAGGATCAGACCAGTTATTACCCACAAAATGAGCAAAGCCTCAACTTTAACATAAATTTCAAAGCTAAGATATAGGCTGGGGAAAATGGGCAAACAATAATAAAAGAACCTGATAATAAAAGGTATTATTGTGACAGGGGAGCACAAGACATTGATTCAGAAGACAACTGCTTAAAAATATCTGAAACAAAACATTAAAGAATAATGCAGATTAGACACAAAGTGCACAAGAATTTCTAGAAGAGAAAAATAAAAAGACAAAAATAACAAAAAAGATTTTTTTAAATCAAATAAGATTGGAAAAAGAAACAAGGGCTATTCAAGAAAATTATGAAAAGAAAATCAATAGCTTGGTAAAACAGGCAAAAAAAAAATACTGAAGAAAATAACTCCTTCAAAATCAAAAGTGGATAACTGGTTAAAAGAGGTACAAAATATCGTTAAAGTAATTCCTTCAAAATTAGAATTGATCAAATGGAAGCTAATGACTCCATGTCACATTAAGGAAGAGTAAAACAAAGTCAGAAGAATGAAGAAAAAAAAGACTATAAAATATCTCATAGGAAAAGCAAATGACCTGGAAAACAGATCAAGGAGAGACCATTTAAGAATTATTGGCCTATTTTAAGGCCATGATTTAAAAAAAAGAGGCTAGATATCATATTTCAAGAAATTATCAAGGAAAATTGCCCAGATATCTTAGAACCAGAGGGCAAAGTAGAAATTGCAAGAAGCTACAGATCATTTCCTGAAAAAAATCCCCAGCTGAAAATTCCCAGGAACATTATAGCCAAACACAAGAGCTCTAAGGTGAAGGATAAAATACCGGAAGCAACCAGAAGGAAAAAAAGTTCAAATCCCATGGAACCAGAGTAAGGATCACACAAGATTTACAGCTACTTCTACAAAAGAAGCAGATGGCGAGGAATATGATTTTCAGGAAGGCAAATGATCTAAGATTAAAACCAAGAATAATCTACCCAGCAACACTGAGGGTATTCCTATAGGGGAAAATATGGATATTTGATGAAATAAAGGACTTTAAGTATTTATTATTAAAAGAACAAAGTAGAATAGAAATTTTGACATTCAAACACAAGACTCAAGAGAAACATAAAAAGGTAAACATGAGTAGGAAATCATAAGGGACTTAAGAAGGTTAAACTGTTTAAATTCCTGTATAGTAAGATGATACATGTTGCCCCTGAGAAATTTATCATCACTAGGGCAGTTAGAAGATATTCACTTAGAGCACATGAGTGTGAATGTACTATGTTGAGAAGATTTCAAAAGAAGAATGGAGGAATGAAAAAGAGGGATGTAATGTGAAAAGGGAAAGGGAGAGGAAGAGTGAGTAAAAGTATCTCACCTACTATGAATATACAAGAAAAAGCTGTTACACTAGAGGGAAAAATTTCATCTGAACTAGTTCAAGGAGGAAAGTATACTTTTCCTCTGTCTCTCTTTATCTCTGTCTCTGTCAGTCTGTCTGTCACTCTCTGTATCTCTGTGTGTCTCTATCTGTCCTGTCTCTCTCTCTCTGGCTCTGTCTCTCTCTCTCTATCTCCCTCCCTCTCCATCTCCCTTTACCTCTCACTCTCACTGTCTGTCTTTCTCTCTCTCTCCTCTCTCTCTTTCTCTCTCTCTTCCTTCTTTTGATTTTGTTTTATTGTTTCTTGATGTCTCATGGAGTCATTAGCTTCAACTTGCCCAAATATAATTTTTAAGAAAATACTTTCTTCAGTGAGCTTTTTACCTCCTTTTCCATTTAGCCAGTTCTACTTTGTACAGAGATCTTCCCTGTCACCATTGTAATTTTCTATGATTAGGTTCTTTTTTTGTTGCTTGCACCTTTTTCCAGCTTATTTCTTGACTTTTAACTTTATGTTAAAGCTGGGCTCTGTTCCCAGGGTGGGGGCGAGGGGAGGTACTGTCTGAAGCTTCAGAATTTTTCTTCTGTTATTCAGGACTAGTTCTCAGGGTCTGTAAGTTTTCAGTTCTTCCAAGGTGGTATTAGCTAAGGAGAGGTGTGATCCCTATTCGCTTGGTCTATACCCCAGTCTATGAATAACCACAATTACTGTTTTATTCCCTGGAATTGTGATGAAGGCCCCTGTTCCTCTGCAGCCAAAAGCTCTGTGTTAGTACCCTAGTGTTCCTCTTCACCCTGGGTCTGTGACCTGGAACTCTACGTAGGAAAATGCAACCGAGTCCTGCACCTAATGCCAACAAAGGGTCCCTTGTAATCTCCTTCTGACCAGTTGTCAGATGCCTTTAGCATCTGTGAGTTAAGAGCTCTGGAAGTCACTACAGCAGATTCAATTGCCACAAAGGCCTGCTACTGGCCTGCACCAAGACATGGTGACTTGCTACTGGCTTGTTGAACATGGTGCCTTGATTCTGGCTTGAGATGGACTGTGCTTTCTACCTAACCCAGTGAGACACAGCTTTCCTGCACACCTTCTAAGTTGTTGAACATTATTTCACCCTGTCATTTTGTTGATTTCGCCACTACAAAATGCATTTTGAGGCATTATTTTTAAGTTATTTGGAGGGGAATAAGGAAGAAATTGAGTGAGTCCCTGCATTTTCTCTGCTATCTTGGCTCAACCTCCAAGAAGAACATAAAGAAGAGAATAAGTTGGAGGGAAATAATACAATATTCATGTGCATATGAATAGGATGAATTCACTCATAAAATGGAAAAGGAAAAGAGCAGAGACAGGATAGTGGAAAAAAAAAGAAAGAAAAAGGCAGTAGCTTACCTGAGCTCTGCATAAAACTCCTCCAAACATCTTTAAATGATATCATAAAACAATTTCTGATGCAGCAGAACCCACTGAGAGAAATAATATTCTAGCCAAAGGCAACTTAGAAGGTGAACAGGAAAAGTCTGTCACATCTGGGTGAGAATGGAGCACAGTCCAGTAAAGGCTACAGCTACAGTCCCAGCAAACCAGGAGCAAGCTTTGGGAGCCACTGAATCAGCAGCAGCAGTGGCTGCTTCCAGAGTTCTCAGCCCATGGATGGGAAGGGAGTTAAACAACTGATCTTAAGGAGAAAACAGGGTGCTCATTGATAGAACTGAGGCACGACTCTGTTGCTTTACCCATACCAAGATCTGGATTGCAGTCATAAGTGGAAGTCCCAGGGCAAGAAGGAGCACTAGCACACCCAAGATTGTGAGCCACCGTAGAGCATGGGCCCTCATCACAGTTCCAGGGCAGAAAAGAGTGCTTGTGATCACTAACAGAAAAGAACACAGGCCAGGTGAGTAGCAAATATCTCTCCTTAGATCATAGCAACTTGGAAAAACTGAAAGCTTACAGGTCCCTAGAAGTATCTTTGAAAATGGGTATAAAAAATCTCAGCGAAGTGTACCCTTCACCATGGAAGCAAGACTCAAGAAATAGACTGGAAAATAAGCAAATAGCAAGAAAAAATTCTGACCATAGAATGTTACTATGGTGACAAGGAAAATCAAAAAACACACTCAAAAGAAGATAACAAATTCAAAATTTCTACATCCAAAGCCTCCAAGAAAAAAATAAATTGATCCCAAGACATGGAAGAGTTCAAAAGTAATTTTGAAAAGAAGTGATTTCTAACTAAAATAGAAGTAGAAGAAAAAATGGAAAGAGAAATGAGAGTGATACAAGAAAATCATGGGAAAAGAGTCAACAGCTTGGTAAAGGATACATGAAAACATATTGAAGAAAATAAAACCTTAAAAAGAAAATTAGGCCAAATGGAAAAGGAGGCAAAAAAAATTCACTAAAGAAAAAAAATTGCTTAAAAAGTAGAATTGGCTAAATGGATGAAGAGGGACAAAAACCCACTGAATAAAATAATTCCTTAAAAATTAGAATTGAATGAATGGAAGCTAATGACTATGAGAAATCAAGAAACAATAAAACAAAACCAAAAGAATGAAAAAAAAATAGAAAACAATGTGAAATATCTCATTGGAAAAATAACTGACCTGGAAAAGGATCCAGCAGAGACGATAACTTAAAAATTATTGCACTACCTGAAAGCCATGATTGACAAAAGAGCCTAGACATCATCTTTAAAGAAATGATCAAGGAAAACTGCCTTGATATTCAAGAACCAGAAGGTAAAATAGAAATGCAAAGAATCCACTGATCATCTCCTGAAACAGATCCCACAATGAAAACTCCCAGGAATATTATAGCCAAATTCCAGGCCACCCAGGTCAAGAAGAGAATATTGCAAGCAACCAGAAAGAAACAATTCAAGTAATGTGGAGCCACAGTCAGGATAACACAAGATTTAGCAGCTTCTACATTAAAGGTTCTGATGGCTTGGAATATGATATTCTGAAGAGTGAAGGAGCTAGGATTACAACCAAGAATCACCTACCCAGCAAAACTGAGTATAATCCTTCAGGGGAAAAAAAAATGATGTCCAATGAAATAGAGGACTTTCAAGCATTCTTGATGAAAAGACCAGAACTGAATAGAAAATTTGACTTTCAAATACAAGACTCGAGAGAAGAATAAAATGGTAAACAGTAAAGGGAAATCATAAAGGACTCAATAAAGTTAAACTGTGTACATTCCTACATGGAAAAATAATATTTGTAACTCATGAGACTTTTCTTATTATTAGGGTAGTTGGAGGGAATATGTATAGACAGAGGGCACAGGTATGGGTTGAATATGAAGGAATGATACCTATAAAATAAAATTAAGAGGTGAGAGAGAAATGTACTGGAAGAAAGGGAAAGGGTGAGATAGAATGGGGTCAATTATCTCACAAAAAAGAAGAAAGAAAAGCTTTTACAGTAGGTGGGAGGGGGGGAAGTGAGGGGGTGAGAGAACCTTACTCTCATCAGAATTGACTCAAAGATGGAATAACATACACACTCAATTGGGTATAGAAATCTATCTTACCCTCCAGGAAAGTAGGAGGGGAAGGGGACAAGAGAAGGGGTTGTCAATAGAAGGGAGGGCAGATTAGGGGAAGGGAGAGTCAGAAGCAAAACATTTTTGAGGAGGGACAGGGTGAAAGGAGAAAGAAAATAGAATAAACAGGAGAAAATGGGTTGGAGGGAAATACAGTTAGGAATAGTAACTGTGAAAAAAAATTTGAAGCAAGTTTCTCTGATAAGGGCCTCATTTTTTAAATGTATAGAAAACTGAATCAAATTTATAAAAATAAGATAAGATAAATGATCAAAAGATATGATTCTTTTTCAGATGAAGTAATCAAAGCTATTTATAGCCATATGGAAAAAAATGTTCTAACTCATTTTTGATCAGAGAAATGCAAATTAAAATAATTCTGAAATACTACCCCATACCTATTAGATTTGCTAATAAAGCAGAAAAGGAAAATGACAAATATTGGAAAGGATGTGGGGAAAATGAGACATTAATGCATTGTTGGTGGAGTTATGAACTGATTCAACCATTCTGTAGGACAATTTGGAACTATGCTTAAAGGGCTATAAAACTATGCATATTAAAGCCTAAAGGGCTATAAAACTAGGTTGAAGGGTTGACCTAGAAATATCACTACTAGGTCTGTATCCAAAAAGAGAAAAAATCAAAAAGAGTCGTAGCTTTGTGGTGCAGTGGATAGAGCACCAGCCCTGAAGTCAGGAGTACCTGAGTTCAAACCCGGCCTCAGACCAACACTTGACATTTACTAGCTGTGTGACCCTGGGCAAGTTACTTAACCCCAATTGCCTTTAAAAAAAAACCAATAAGGAAAAGGACCTATATATACAAAAATATTTATAGAAGCTCTTTTCTGGTGGCAAATAATTGGAAATTGAAGAGATGCATATCAATTGGGGGATGGCTGAACAAATTGTAGTATATGATTATAACGGAATACTATTGTGCTATAAGAAATAATAAACAGGTTGTTCTCAGAAAAACCTGGAAAGACTTACATGAGTTGGTGCAAAGTGAAATGTATTGTGTAAAAAATAACACCAATATTGTAAGATGACCAGCTGTGAATAACTTAGCTATTTTTAGCACTACAATTATCCAAGACACTCTGAAGGACTTATGATGAAAAATACATCCCCAGAGAAAGAACGGATGGTGTCTAAATACAGATTAAAATGTATTTTTTCTGCTTTATTTATTTTTCTTGAGTTTTTTTGGGGGGGGAAGGGTGGGTGGGGGTCTAAGTTTTCTTTCACATGACTATCATGAGAATGTTTTGCATGACTGCCCATGTATAACCTATATCAAATTGCTCACCTTCTCAATAGCTGGGGGTGGGGAAGGGAGAAAGGAAGAGAATTTGGAACTCAAAGTTTTAAAAATGAATGTTAAAAACTATTTTTACATGGAACTGAGAACAAAATACTAATAAATTTTTAAAAATAGAAAAATAATTTTTAAAAATGGAAAAGGTTAGTAGCATAGATGAGATACAAGAATCCAGCTATTTATCTTTACAAAAGATACATGTGAAAGATAAAGTTACTCCCAAAATTAAAATACAGGGGTGGAGCAGAATCTATTATACTTTATACTTTATACTTTAGTTGAAGTAAAAAAAAAAGGCCTGGGGTAGAAATTATAAGAAAAAGAGCTCAGAAAAAGCAAAAGTAAAAACAAAACATTAAAAAGCATTAATCAGGGAAACAATATTTTGCTAAAAAAAATACTATAAATAATTAATGCTACTGTTTAACATATATGTACCAAATAGCATGACATTCACATTCTTGAAAGAAAAGTTAAATGAGTTACAGAAAGAAATAGACACTAAAAGTATACTAGTGGGAGAACTCAATTTACTTCTTTTAGGCCTAGAGCAATTTAAACATAAAATAAATAAGAAAGAAGTTAAGAAGATGAATAAAATCTGGAAAAGTTAGAAATTTAGAAAATATTGGATAGGAATAGAAAGGAGAACAGCTATTTCTCAGCTGTGCATGGCACCTTCACAAAAAAAAATGTTGAAGCATTCAGGCATAAAAATTTCATGAACAGAAAGGATTCTGGGAAGATGGTGGAGTAGGTCAGAAAATTTCAAGCTCTCAAGATTTACCTCCACAAAAGAGATAAAATAGAGTCTCTGGACAAACATAGAGTCATGAACACAAATAAGAGTAGGATCAAAAGAGGGTCCTCCTGGGACAATTGGAGTAGATCTGAAGAAAAATCTTGGGCAAGATTTCCTCTCTGTGAAGAATAAACACCTCCAGGCTAAGGTCCCCTTCAACAACAAGCAGCAAGTTGCTTAAATAATAAGCTGCAAGCCCTGAGGTTAGCTGGTTTGGGAGGCTGCCTTAGCCCCAGCCACAGGAACTTTTACCCCCTAGATGGTTAGGGGAGTTAGATGTCTGACCTGGAGAAGATCAAGGGAACCTCTTCTGACAAGGAATACCAGATCGAGTTGTGCTGCAGAGTGTGGCCCAGGTGAGAAGGAACCAGCACAGGTCCAGTGAATGCAGAAGAAGTGGGGTGAGGATGTCTCTGCTTGTGGACACTTACAGGAAGCTGGAGCTCTTGGTTTGAGTTCAAGGTCAGAAAAATGAACTGAAGAGACACACCATCCCCCAAACCCCAGGACTAGAAGTAACTATAAAAACTAAATTATTGCCAAAAAAAAATGCACAGGCAGAGGAGAAAGAATCCAAACATAGAGAGCTATTATGGTAATAGAGAAGATCGGGGTTCATCTTCAGAGGAGAATACTGAAGCAAGGAAACCCTATTCTACCCAAAAGAGTAATGTCAAATGGTCACCTGCCCCCGCTAAAAAAACAGTTCATTGAAGAACTTACAAAAGACTTTAAAAATCAAATGAGATAGAGTGAGGAAAAACTAAAAAGAAAAATAGGAATACCACAAGAAAAACAAGGAGATTATGAAAAGAAAGTCAACCAATTAGAAAAGGAGATCTAGAATCTTAAGGAAGAAAATGACTCCTTGAAAATCAGAATTTGGCAAGGGGAAGCCACAAAGTTATAAGAGATGAAGAAATTATATATACATATATATATATATACGTATGTATGTATACACATATATATGTACAAAGAATGAAAAAATAGAAAAGAATGTGAAACATCTCATAAGAAAAACAATAGATCTAGAGAACAGATCAAAAAGAGAAAATATAAGAATCATTACTACCTGAAAGTTCTGATCAAAAGAAATAATCTTGATACAATAATACAAGAAATAATTGAAGAAAATTGTTCTGAAGCATTAGAACAAGAGGGGGAAGTAGAAATAGAAAAAATCCACCGATCACCAGCTGAAAGAGATCCTACGAGGAAAACTCACAGAAATATTATAGTCCAATTTTGGAACCCCCAGATCAAGGACAAAATATTATGAACAACAACAACAACAACAACAACACAAATTTACATATGGTGGTACCACAATTAGAATTACATAAGACCTACCAGTGGTGGCATTAAAAGATCACAGGTCATGGAATGCTGTATATCAAGGAGCAAAAGATCTGGGCTTGCAGTAGACAATGTCATATTCAGCAAAGCAAAGCTAAACATAATTCTGAATGAAAAAAGGACATTTGATCAATTGTCAGACTTTCAGGTCTTTGTCAGAAAAAAACAAAACAAAACAAAAAAAAAGAACAAAAACCTCTGAACTCAATAGAATATTTAACATAAGAACCAAGAGAAATATAAGGTACATACCAATGACCAATTACAAGGGACTGAATAAGTACAGAACGTTTACATTTTATGTATGAAAAATGTAAAACCTATGTGTAAGATTGTTACTAGTAATTAGGTAACTTACAAGGAAGACTGGGGTAGACCTGAGTATGATATGACTTCAAAAAGTAAAACCATTCTTACTAGCTGTGTGACTCTGGGCAAGTCACTTAACCCCAACTGCCTCACCAAAAAAAAAAAAAAAAGTAAAACCATTCAAGTACAGCTAAAAGAGTAATTATCTATTACAAATGAGGTACAAGAGGAAGAAACAATACAGAGGAATTAGATGGGGGAGGAGGGCTGTTAGTTCTGGAAACCTACTCTCATTGGGAATGGGTTTAAGAGGAGGAAATACATACACATTTAGAAGAGTATAAATTTTTTTAAATTTAGAAAGAAATAAAACTCTAAGGGGATAGGGAGAGGGAGAGGATAAAGGAAAAATCTTTATAGAGGAGCATGGGGGAATAGGTTAAAAGGAAAATATAGAAGTGGGGTTAGATTTAGGGGAATGGGTGGATAAGGGAGGGATTCCTGGGGTGGGGGTAGGTTAAGTAATAGGAAGATAAGGTAGCAAGTAGGAGTAAAGTAAAGAAGTTAGGAGAGATAGGAATTAATAAAGAGATATGCACAAATATAAAAAGTATAATCTCTTAGGCAAAGCATATGTGTATATCTATGTATGTATAAGTGTATGTATATATCAATACTTATATATAAATATATCCAATGCTCAACTGTAGCCTTGGGATGGTGGGTAGTGGGAAGGGAGGGGGAAAAAATAACAAAGTAAGAAGTGTACAGCAGAGAACAGAAGAAAACCTACAAGAAAGCAAAGAAAAGATAGACAGCTTTCAACATAATGAACAGTATTTAATATATAGACTTTCTTGAAATGAAAAGTTATTGCTATATAATTTGAATCCTCTCTTATGTTCTGCTGTGCACATGACATTTTTTTTGTTTTTTTCTTATTTTATACTTAAGTTTACAATGTTTCTTTTTCTTTTCTGATTATATGTTTAGGTTTTAGCATTTGCGTAAAAGAAAAAAAACTTCACAAGCTAATGAAGAAAGAAATATTAAATGGATACTTTCTGGAGCATAATGCAATATAAATTATATTCACTAAAGGGCTTTTGAATAATACACTAAAATCAGTTGAAAACTATGCAGCCTAGATGGTGGAGTAAAAAGGAAGTCACTCTCACCTCTGAAAGCCCAGAAAATATTGCCCCAGGAAAAACCCTGAAACAGTTGAGCCAGAGGAAAGTCAGGGTGCAGCAGTCCAGTAGCCCAGGTAGCTTGAGGGATTAACAGGAAAGGCCCTTCTTGCCCTGGAGGAAGGGGAGCTGTACTGAACGGGAGGCGCCCCAGCAAGCTAGCAGAAAGCCCCACTTTAGCATACCAGGAAGAGATCCTGAAACCCTGGTGGTGGAGCAAGCAAACACCAACACCTGAACCCCTGAGTGCCTCAGGGAGGGCGGGTGAACCAGTGGAAATCAGCTCAGAAAAACCATCAGGTGCCTCAGTATTCTACAGAAGTCTCCCAGTGCCTTAACAAAAATCTGTGAAGCACTCCAAGGGACCCCAGGTGGATAAATATCCTGCAACATCCATCTGAAAGGAGCTGAAGAAAGCAAAAGGAAAGGAAAAGCAGGCAACATCCATGGGCCAGAATACCCAATCCTACCCCTAGATTTTCAGTGTTGCTGATTCCAGCCCAATCCCAAATAAGCTGCCAGAACCCTACAGCTTCCAACTGCCAACATTGGAGGCCCCAGCGCACAAAGACAGTGACCAGGCCCAAAGCTCCCAGCACAAGAAGCTTGGGTCAGTGCCCTCTGCTCCCCTGCTGGAGAGCTTATCTCTTTAAAGGCCTGGAAATAAACAAACACCATGAGTAAAAAGAAACATACCATAGATTCATATTATGAGAACAGTGAAGATCAAGGCAGAAATTCTGAAGAGGACAGCATTGTCAATAAACCCACATCTGGAACCTCAAAAGGGAATATGAACTGATCTGAAGCCCAGAAAGCCTTCTTAGAAGAGCTCAGGAAGGATTTTAAAAGTCAAATGAGAGAGTTAGAAGAATCTTTAAAGAATACAATTGGTCAACTGGAAAAAAAAAGTACACTGGAGAAAAGAAATCCCTAAAAAATACAATTGGCCAAATGGGGGAGGATGTGCAAAATCTAATAGAAGGAATCAATTTGTTAAAAATTAGAATCGGCCAAATGGAAGCTAGTGATTCTATGAGAGAGCAAGAATCAGTCAAACAGAAACAAAAAAAAAATGCCCCCAGTGGTAAAAACAAATGACCTGGAAAATCGCTCCGGGAGATACAATTTAAAAATTATTGGTCTACCTGAAAATCATGATGAAAAAAGAGCCTGGACAGTATATTTCAGGAAATCATAAAGGAAAACTGTTGTTCAGACTTCAGAAAAACCTGGAAAGACTTGTATGGTCTGATGCTGAATGAGGAGAGCAGAACCAGGAGAACTTTGTACACAATAACAGCCACGTTGTGCGATGACTGAAATTGATAAACTTAACCCTTCTCAGCAATACAAGGATACAAGACATCTCCAAAGGCCTCGTGATGGAAAATGCTATCCACATCCAAAGAAAGAACTATGGAGTTTCTTTTTCTTTTTAATGTATTGCTTGATGTTAACAATCTGAATGTTGTCTTTTTTTACTAAACTTTTCAGGGAATTTAGAATGATTTTAAGATGTGCTTGGGAGACACCTTGTTAAAATAGAATTTTTAAGGTGACCTTATACCTTACTAAATCAGATTTTTTTAAATATAATCAATAAGAAGTAAACATAAAAGGATCATATTCATCATATCTTCTAGTCAATTGTCTGACTGTAAAGGTGTGGTCTAAGTAATAGGATCTAAATTCTAGCAGTCTAGTAATCCTATCAAATAAGAAAATGAGGCATTTTGAAATGACCTATTATGAAATCATGCTGGGTCTTTGAGATTATGATTTCCCTTTCTAAATGCTCACAGAAGTTTCTTTTAATATTCAACATAGAACATGCCTGGTAATTGAAATAAATCTCCTTGGGTCAACAGTCTTCCAATTAACCTTTTACTGGAAAAAAAAAAGGTTGTTTTTTTGTTTTGTTTTGTTTTTTACATTTGGGTGGGGAGGTAATATGATTCTATGATTTCACCTCATAGGAATCTTCTTTTAACCAATATAGATCGACAATTTATCTGTAAATTATCATCCTAGGTAAATTCCTGGGGCAGTAGGAAGCTAAGTTACTTATACAAGGTCACAGAACTAGTATTTGCCAGAAGCAGAGCATAAACTAGTTATTTCTCACTCCAAGATGAGGCATTTAGTCTTGCCTCTCTGAATCTTTTCATGGCTATATTTGAAAAAAATTATGTATACCTGATGCCTCCATTTCTTTCTTTCTTTCTTTTTAGTTTTCAACATTTACTTCTGTAAGATTTTGAGTTCTAAATTTACTCCTCCCTCCCCTCCCCCTACCCCAAGATGGCATGCTATCTGATATAGGCTATACATGTACAGTCATATTAAACATGTTTCCACATTATTCATGTTGTAAAGAAGAATTAGAACCAAAGGAAAAAAAAAACATGAGAAAGAAGAAACAAAAAAAATGGGGGGGAAGTAGTATGCTTCAATCTACATTTTTCTAGGTATTGATAGCATTTTCCACCATGAGTCTTTTGAAATTGTCTTAGATCTTTGTATTACTGAGAAAAGTTGAGTCTATCAAAGTTGGTCATTGCACAATGTGGCTGTTACTATGTACAATGTTCTCTTCATTCTGCTCACTTCACTCAGCATCTGTTTGTGTAAGTCTATCCAGGTTTTTCTGAAGTCTTCCTGCTCATCATTTCTTATGGAGCAATAGTATACTATTATATTCACATACCACAATTTATTCAGCTCTTCCTCAATTGATGGGCATCCCCTCAAATTCCAATTCTTCACCACCACAAAAAGAGCTGCTATAAATATTTTTGTCCATATAGGTCTTTTCCCAATTTTTATGATCTTTTTGGGATACAGACCTAGAAGTGGTATTGCTGGGTCAAAGGGTAGGCATAGTTTTATAGCCCTTTGGGCATAGTTCCAAATTGTTCTTCAGAATGGTTGGATCAGTTCACAACTCTACCAATGCATTGGTGTTCCATTTTTCCCACACCTCCAACAGTTATCATTTTCTTGTTTTGTCATGTTATCCAATCTAATATATGTGAGGTAGTACCTCAGAATTGTTTTAATTTGCATTTCTCTAATCAATAGTGATTTAGAGCATTTTTCATATGACTATAGATAGCTTTAATTTCTTCATTTGAAAACTACATGTTCATATCCTTTGACCATTTTTTAATTGGGGAATGACTTGTATTCTTATAAATTTGACTCCATTCTTTATATATTTTAGAAATGAGGTCTTTATCAGAGACACTGACTTTTTGTTTCCCAGCTTTCTGCTTCCCTTTTAATCTTGGTTGCCTAGGCTTTGTTTGTGCAAAAAGTTTTTAATTTACTATAACCAAAATAATGCATTTTTGCATTTCAGAATGTTCTCTTTCTCTTTTTTGGTTATAAAGTCTTCCTTTCTCCATTGATCTGACAGGTAAACTATTACTTACTCTCCTAATTTGCTTACTGCCTCACCCTTTATATCTAAATCATGTACCCATATTGATCTTATCTTGGTATACTGTGTAAGATGTTGGTCTATGTGTACTTTCTGCCATACTATTTTCCAGTTTTCCGACAGTTTTTGTTTAATAATGAGTTTTTATCCAAGAAGCTAGAGTCTTTGGGTTTATCAAAGTAGATTATTATAGTCAATGACTAGTGTGTCTTGTGTACCTAACCTATTCTACTGATCCACCACTCTTTTTCCTAGCCAAGTAGGCTAAAACAAGTAGTTTTTGTTTGTGTGTGTGTTTGTTTGTTTGTGTTGGTGAGACAATGGGGGTTAAGTGACTTGCCCAGGGTCACACAGTGTCAAGTGTCTGAGGCCAGATTTGAACTCATGTCCTCTTGACTCCCATGTCAGAGCTCTATCCACTGCACAACCTAGCCACCCATAAAACACGTAGTTTTGATGAATGTTGCCTTATAATACAGTTTTAGACCTGGTAAAGCTAGGCCACCTTCCCTTGCATTTCTTTTCATTGTTTCCCTGGATATTCTGGACCTTTTGTTCTTCCAGATGTATTTTCTTATTTTTTTTAACTCTATGAAATACATTTTTGGTAGATTGATTGGTATGGCACTAAGTAACTAAATTCTTTTACGTAGAATTGTCATTTTTTTATTATATTAGTTCAGCCCGCCCATGAGCAACTGATATTTTCCAGTTATTTAGATCTTATTTTATTTGGGTGATAAGTGTTTTGTAATTGTGTTTGTATAGTTCCTGGGTTTGTCTTGGCAAGTAGACTCCCAAATATATTTTGTTGTCTGCAGTTGTTTTAAATGGAATTTCTCTTTTTATCTCTTGCTACTGGACTTTGTTAGTAATATATAAATATGTCAATGATTTAGGAGGAATTATTTTATATCCTGCAACTTTGCTAAAGTTGTTAATTATTTCAAGTAGTTTTTTTAGTTGATTCTTTAGGATTCTAAGTATAACATGATGTTATCTGCAAAGAGTGATAGCTCTGTTTCTTCATTGACTATTATAATTCCTTTGATTCCTTTTTTTTCTTCTCTTATTACTAAAGCTAACATTTCTAGTGCAATATTGAATAACAGTGGTAATAATCAGCATCCTTGTTTCATCTCTGATCTTATTGGAAATGCTTCTAGCTTATCGCCATTACAGATAATGCTTGCTGATGATGTTACATAGATATTACATATCATTTTAAAGAAAACTTCATTTATTGCTATGTTCTCTAGGTTTTTAATAGGAATGAATGCTGTATTTTTTCAAGAGCTTTTTTCTGTATCTATTGAGATAATCATATGATTTCAGTTAATTTTGTTATTCACATGGTTAATTATACTAATACTTTTCCTAATATTGAACCAGCCCTGCATTCCTGGTAAAAATTCCATCTGGTCATAATGTACAATCCTTGTGATAAGTTGCTATAATCTCTTTTATTTAAAATGTTTCCATCTATATTCATTAGGGAAATTGGTCTATAATTCTCTTTCTCTATTTTACTCTTCCTGGTTTAGGTATCATCACCATATTTGAATCATAGAAAGAATTTGAGAGGGGGCAGAGCCAAAATGGTGGAGTACAAGCAATGACTTGCTTGAGTTCCCCCCAAAGCCCTCCAAAAACCTGTAAAAAATGGCTCTAAGCAAATTCTAGAGAAGCAGAACCCAAAGACAGAGTGAAATAAATTCCTAGCCCAAGATAACCTGGATGGTTGATTGGAAAAGCATACAGGCAGAGACCAGGCCTCAGCAAAAATGGAGCAGCCCTCAAAGGACTGAATCACTGGTGGCTGTAGTGGTTTCCAGACTTCTCAACCCACAAATGTCAAAGACAGCTTACAGGGTCAGTAAGAAAGGTTTGTGACTGCAGTGAGAGAGAAGATTGGTCCCAGCCCCAGTCCCAGAGCAGCTCTGGGGAGGTAACTGTTTCTGAGCTCAGCCCACAGACTGAGGAGGAATCAAGTGGCTGATCAGAGCGGGATTGCAGGGATCGTTTTGCTGGTGCTGAGGCAGGATTCTCTTGCTTTGCCTTTGATTGGAACCGGGTCACAGTTCTGGTGGCAGTCCTGGGGTGAGGAGGAGTGCTGGCATGGTAGAGCTTATAGTGGTGGTGGAGAAGGAATCCTCCTCATAGTTCCAAGGTAGAAAAGAGCACTTGTGGTCACTCATAGACCTGAGCACAGGCCAGGAAAGGAGTAAACACCTCTCCCTTGATTGTACCACCACGGATGAACTGAAAATTTATAGGTTCCTAGAAATATCTCTGAAAACAGATGTACAAAACCCCTGAAGCTTGGGACAGTACATTCTCCACACTGGAAGCAAACCCCTACCTTAATAAAGAGTTCATAACTCAAGTAATTGGCTGGGATCGTGAGCAAACTGTACAAAAAAAAGTCAGACCATTGAATCTTTCTTTGGTGACAAAGAGATCAAAACATACAACGAGAAAAAGACAACAAAGCTCCTATATCCAAAGCCTCCAAGAAAAATGTGAATCAGTCCCAGGCCATGGAAGAGCTCAAAAAGAATTTTGAGAAGCAAGTAAGAGAAGTAGAGGAAAAACTGGGAAGAGAAATGAGAGTGATACAAGAAAATCGTGAAAAAAGAGTCAACAACTTGCTAAAGGAGACCCAAAAACATACTGAAGAAAATAACACCCTAAAAAATAGCCTAATCCAAATGGAAAAAGAGGTCCAAAAAGCCAATGAGGAGAATGCCTTTAAAAGAAGAATTTTAAAAGGAAGTCCAAAAGATCATTGAAGGAAATACTTCTTTAAAAATTAGAATGGAGCAAATGGAAGCTAGTGACTTTATTAGAAAACAAGACATTGAAAAGCAAAACTGAAAGAATGAAAAAATAGAAGGAAAAACAACTGACCTGGAAAATAGATCCAGGGGAGATAATTTAAAAATTATTGGACTATCTGAAAGCCATGATCAAAAAAAAAAAAGAGCCTAGATATCATCTTTCAAGAAATTATCAAGGAGGGACAGTTAGATGGTGCAGTGGATAGAGCACCAGCTCTGAAGTCAGGAGGACCTGAGTTCAAATCTGGCCTTAGACAGATAACACTCACTAACTGTGTGACTCTGGGCAAGTCACTTAACCCCAATTGCCTCGCAAAAAGAAATAAAAAGAAAAAAAAATATCAAGGAAAACTGCCCTGATATTATTGAACTAGAGGGTAAAGTAGAAATTGAAACAATCCACCAATCACCTCCTGAAAGAGATCCCCAAAGGAAAACCTCTAGGAATATTGTAGCCAAATTCCAGAGTTCCCAGCTGAAGGAGAAAATATTGCAAGCAGCCAGAAAGAAACAATTCAAGTATTGTGGAAACACAATCAGGATAACACAAGATTTAGCAGCTTCTACATTAAGGGACCAGAGGGCTTGGAATATAATATTCTGGAGGTCAAAGGAGAGAGGATTACAACCAAGAATCACCTACCCAGCAAAACTGAGTATAATCCTTCAGGAGAAAAAATGGATATTAGGTGAAATAGAGGAATTTCAAGCATTCTTAATGAAAAGACCAGAGCTGAATAAAAAATCTGACTTCCAAATACAAGACTCAAGAGAAGCATGAAGAGATAAACAGGAAAGAGAAATCATAAGAGACTTATTAAGGATGAACTGTTTACATTCCTACATGGAAAGATGGTATTTGTACCTCATGAGACCTTTGTCAGCATTAGGGTAGTTGGAGGGAAAAATAAGATAGATAGATAGATAGATAGATAGATAGATAGATAGATAGATAGA